>NW_021131204.1:0-106199 GCF_004193835.3 Ostrinia furnacalis | reverse complement strand
TAGTAGATAAAAGTAGAATAACTACGAGTGAGTATACTTAATCGTACGCCATACAAAAGAAAACGAACGCATAATTTATGCGGTCTTATCCCTAGGAAGCGTTCTCTTCTAGAAAAACCCGCGAGGGTGATAAAGGTATCACGCTTCCTTGTGGTCAAAAACTTTCGTTTCTTTCAGCCTAATGACGTCCACTGCTGGACAAAGGCCTCCCCTAAGGATTTCCAGAACGACCAGTCCTGCGCCGCCCGCATCAAGGCACCTCCGGCAACCTTCACCAGATCGTCGGTCCACTTAGTGAGGAGGCCTGCCCACACTACGTCTTCCGGCTCGGCAAAAACTTTATTATAACCAAACACATAATTAAATTTTAAATCTGTACCAAAACTTACATCCCATATGATCAACGGTGTCGCATTTTGAAGGTCACTAGTTCGATTCCCGGGACTGAAACTTTTTAAGTGGATAAGATGTGCCTTGCCAAGTTAGTTATCTTGTTTTCTTACTTCTCTTCCGTATTAAATATTTATTATTATTAATTATTATTTATTATTGAGCAATTACATATTTGACCCAAATAGCGTCCTAAATCCTCTTTAGGTTTGTCTAGACTTTATTGATGTCAAAATGAGACATTTGGAGCCGTTATAGCAGACTGACAAGACTCAATCTGAAAAAGCAAAAGCCCTACCCTACTTACCCTACTTGGTGGGCCAAGTCGCTGAAAGACTCAGCCCTACCGAACTCGGAGCACCCACAAACTGATTATGTCACTTTGTACACACTGGGGAATCGAACCCCAGACCTGCAGATCACATCCCCCTTCTAACCACTGAACCAAAGCGTCTTTAGTCTTAAAATAAATGAGCCCATTACGCATCTAATCAAACGAGTAGGTACGCGTTTTTAATTAGTCCACATACATTACCGTAAAACGTCTAATTGCTTTGAAATTAAAAGGGCGGAGGGTTGACCCGCTTCTGACTTGAAAGGGGTAACGATTCTAAATGCTCACCTACTTACTCGTTATAATTGCAGAAATAAAAGAAATGGTCGGTTCGCGTTTGTAAAGATATTTTTTGCGTTGTGTTCCTTTTTAGATCATCGTCATCGTCAGTTCATCGCTTGTGATCTTGATCTACATTTTATTTGAAACTAGCGGCCGCCCGCGATTTCGTACGCGTGGATCCCGTTTTACCCCCTTCATCTATCTTACGCGGTTTAGATTTTTTCATACAAATGTTTTTTCCTGCAAGCTCCCATTCCCGTGGGAATTTTGCAATATCCTGTTGTAAGTAAGCTTTAAGTTTACTAAGGTACCTGCATGCCAAATTTCAAGCTTCTAACTTGAGCGGTTTAGATTTTTCATACAAAAGGATTTGCCCGCTAATTCCCGTTCCCGTGGGAATTCCTAAGTATACTATAACCTGCTCAGAAGAATGAAGAATAATTGCAAGTTTCGGTAAAATCCGTCGAGCAGTTTTTGTTTCTATAAGGAACATACAGACAGACAGACAAAAATTTTACTGATTGCATTTTTGGCATCAGTATCGATCACTAATCGGGTCATTCCATCGTTTCGGGTGTTACGTTCGTACACACATATTCAACAATTTCATGTATTTTGAAATAGTAATTTAATAATGTTAGTGCCTTAATCTGTCCGTTTTTAGTTGTTTTATCTTAATAATAAAGTTTGTACAGCTTAGAATGTAGGATAACGAAAATATGAGTCGAAAAGTGTNCCTCTTGAAAATTCTATGGCGATTCCGCTTGTGGAGACCAATAGAATCGTGCAGTGCAGTCACCGATTAATGAGTAGGACTTCAGTCGGGGTCACCAATGTGGAGCGTGTATGGATGTGTCGGGTTGAGTGTGAGGATGATGAGGTTAAATAATTATAGAGACGATTAAACACGGTCAATACCAAATACACACTGATTTATTGTTATAAGTAAATATCGTGCAAGGCCGTTTGACGACGTTTCGTTGACCTAGTTACGGTACGTTCAACCTAAGTGCCTACAGGCTCTTCGTTGAACATCGAAATATAGATTAGTACCAAATAAAAACAAAAACAGCATTAATTTTAGAAAATTGGAATGAGAAATTCCCATTGAAGTAGGCACGTAAACATTTAATTGTAAACCTGGTCTGATGATAGATGTTTCAGTCAATAATACCTATTTAATTTGTCTAAGATGATAGAGAATACCAAACATACTACCTACTCTACATTCTACGTTCTTTCTGCAACGTCGAATTTATCCATGTTTTATCAAAGGCCCAAATGCGTAGATATTCGGCCATAAATTCTAATGCAGCCAAATGATTATTGATGGCACTCATTATGCAAAGAGGCCGGCGCGTAGGGCTGCCAGAAATACATATACTGAAAAGTTCTGAAAATGGCCAATAGGTTATTTCAGGCCAATAAATTTAGTTAACTATAGTTTTTATTTAGGTTGAGGTTGACAAATAGACTTGTTGTACAGATAGAGGAAGAAATCACTATTATTTCAACTAAGTATTTAGGTACTTAGGTACATAATAATTGAAAATGTAGGTTCTCCTCTCTTTAAAAACTTCAGAAAGTATTAAAATCTGACACTCTTAACGTTTGATAAAGCAAATGTGTTTGGTAACTCTAACTGGGTATAATTTATAGGCAATTTAGAGTTAAGTCTGCACCTAAAACCATGTGCAGCCTCATTCGTGAGTTGTATCTTGATTATGTTTAGCAACAGCTCTGGTGTCAGATATTATACTTAAGCCATCGTACTCGTCCTTAGTGGTATACGGGTAGTTCTACAAATCAGGGAATTTTACGGGGCTCAACTTGCAGCTCCTTAAATTACCAATGAATAGTTCTCGTTTTAGGGTGTTAATAAAGTTTAACTCACATAGTACTTGGTCACTGAATTTCAACACGTTTTAATAAAAACATCCCAGACAAAAATGGCTTCAAATGGGAAAAATTCTCATTTCCCTGTGGGGTGACATTCCAGAATTCATGATGTAAATCACAATAAAAAATATATAAAAATATAATTAGTCAAAAATAACATTGTATTGAAAGTAACCATTAGTGTATCTTTCATTTAACCTATATGGATTATGTTTGAATTCCCTATTTACATAATATGGTGGGCAATAACTAAAAATATACAGATTTACGTGCAGTGATTACCCACCGTTAAAATGACCGTTAGAAATCAAATTTTATCAGTTATTTTCATTGATAATGGAGAAAACACTTATAATTTCATCATAACTATATACCATTAGTTGAATATAAAATAACTTGCAAAAAAAATTTAACCTCTAAGAAAGTAATTCCTTAGTAAAATTGTTAAAGTCTTTACCTGTTTGAGTAACATTTTCACTCGTCTTGACAAAATCCGCCATAACTGTTTTTTTTTAGTGTTTCCTATTATAAATTTTAAATCTACTGTACATTGATCTCGGAGCCATCTACTTAGTAAATTCAAATCTAACTAGAGTGATTCAAAGTCAGCACCTGATAATATTATTCTTAAAGCGGGCAATCACTACCAGTGGGCAATCACTCTCTGGTTTACCCTACATATATTATACTTAAGTAAGCCATCGTACTCGTCCTTAGTGGTATGCCTCTATGATCCTCTCAAGCCTCCAAAACTCTACCTAATCAAGGCAAAGACTCTATTATAAAAATTGCTTATTATCGTCACAAAGTTACAAATCGTTACCATTAATTCAGTTTGGCTAACTGCATTTATTAGAATGGTGGTCCTTAGCGAGATTAAATAATAAACACGTACCTATGTTTTGTTTCAGCCAAAATCGTTATCGTATTCGAACGAACGAAACGAAAACGATGTTTTGTACATAACTTGCTACCGTGTCAATTCACCAATAGAATGATCTTCCTATAATTTGTGAAACTAGCGAAAAAACCCAGATCGATTTTCGTCCTGTCCAGTGTGATTACCATGAGTTTACGTTAGGTGTGCTCGCTAGCGACTGCGTAAAAAAATGACATTTAAACGTATGACATATTGTGAAGCGCCCCTAGCGGCTACTTTCAAGAAATAAAATCTTCATAGATTTTTTTGACGTACTCGCTAGCGAGCACACCTTACGCGAAGTCGTGGTAAGCACACAGGTCCTAAAGACAATAAACAAAGAAAGGTCACCACAATGACAGCCGCGACGAATCCATTATTATAACCCGCCACAGTTCTGCCCAGTACCCTTGAAAGGAAACCTGACAAGCTGTTCGCGAAAATATCACGTTACCTGTAGCTAACTAAAGTAACTAACGTTATTTCATTAAGAAAAGGTATCGTATTCGACGAAGTTGCGGTGTGGAGCCTTTCTGGCGTAGGTGGTGTTACATTTCCCTGCGTGTGTGAGAACTCTGCCCATTGTACCGTATTAGTCATGACCGTATCGAAACATGTAAGGAAATATTAAATTTTGATCTACTAATCTTAGTAATGGATATCGGTTAGGTTAGGTTAGTTATCAAACTTTTCCATTCATTGTTTAGTGTGCACATTTTTTGTGGCAAGAACGGCTCCTTCAAGTGTAGTTTAACAGTGTAAGATATAATTTTATAGTGATTCTTCAAGTAAATACCTATCNTACCTATCAGTCGTTATTCTATTATGTGAGCAATGGCCATTGATGTGTTACTCTTTTACAATTAAACCATTTAACCAAAGAGAGATTTGAAACCCGCGTCATTACTACTTTCTGTGACAGATTGCAATGAGGGTTTTCGCGATTGAAAAATCCGCCAGATGGCAATACGTAGACGCGAGGTCCAAATGCAGCGTGATTGGTGGATTTTGACATATCTGTCAATATCACGTCAAAAATAACCAATCATGCAGCATTTGGACCTCGCGTCTACGTATTGCCATCTGGCGGATTTTTCAATCGCGAAAATCCTCATTATACGCGGACGAAGTCGTGGACAAAAGCCATTTTCGCTATTTTTCTGAAATACCTACAAGAAGTTTTCAAATAGCCTAGCCACCAATTAAAGCCCTGAAATGCCGTAACTAACTGGAGCCTCGTTTCCAGCGGGCGCCGGTGATGCTGCGCCCGCGCTGATGCTCTGCGGGGCCGTGTGGAGCGCCGCGCCGCTGTCGCTGCGCTGGCTGGCGCCGCCGCTGCCCGCGCCCACGCAGCCCGCGCTGCTCGCCGCCCTCGTCATGCACGCGCTGCAGCCCGCCGACCACTCCAGCTTCATAGGTGAGTCAGCATCAACAGAATCAGCTTACCAGGGCAAGAAGCAGGGCAGACGCAGTTGTGCTCCTTCGCGACAGAAGCATGTGCATACTGGAACAACACAGTCAACTAGACGCCTAAAGCAACTTTGGTCTGTCAGCGGAGAGTGAGACTAAATGATGATGATAGCTCTGCTGGACACGACTCAGCCGTAACTGTACTCGTACTGAGAAAAGGGACGTGCTCTTGCAGTAAAGACTAAATGACCTGATGATGATAGTTTTACTACTGGTCACTCGGCGCTCACTGTCTATAGTAGCGCATCTCTCTCCACTCTCTTAATTCACGCGCTGCAGGCCGCGGACCACTCCAGCTTCATAGGTGAGTCAGCACCAGCTCTCCAGCATGCGTATCAGATCTACGCAGAGATGAAGCGCAGCGAAGAAGAAAACGCCCATGCGTGCTTTTGCAGTGATGTCTAAATGACCTGACGATGGTAGCTCTCCTGGACACGACTCGACTCAACGATAAGGACGGGTAGCTTGGGGTCAGTGGACAAAATGTTACGTGCTCACAGACCGGGCTTTAGACACAACTAGGCTCAGACACAGCTGTACTGGCCGCGGACCACTCCAGCTTCATAGGTGAGTCAGCAGCAGCAGCGCCGACGCCGCCCGCTGTCGCTGCGCTGGCTGGCGCCGCCGCTGCCCGCGCCCACTCAGCCCGCGCTGCTCGCCGCCCTCGTCATGCACGCGCTGCAGCCCGCCGACCACTCCAGCTTCATAGGTGAGTCAGCACCAGCTTACCAGGATCACCATAGACGCATTTGTGCTCTTTCGCGACAGAAGCACTTTCACATTAGAGCAACAAAGTCAGCCGCGATCTTTAATACGATGACAGGAGTGCGGTGCACATCTCCGAGCAACATTTGAAGCTAGACGCGTGAAGCAACTTTGGTCTTTACCTGACTTAACTGCACTAAGGAAGCACGTTGCAGTTAAGCCAAATGACCTGATGGTAGTTCTAATACTGGGCACAACTCGGCTCAATTTCGGCGCCACTCTCCACTCTCTTCAAACACGCGCTGCTGGACACGACCTACTCCGGCTTCATAGGTGAGTCAGCATCACCTCACCAGCATGCGTATTACAGATCTTAGCAACGCTATTATGCCAACAAAAGACAGCGCCGCGTTTAATTACAGGTGATGCTAGTTTCCATACATTTTTTTACAGTCGCGTTGCACATAAGCAACCGGTTGCTAAGGTTTGTAATAGTGTCCACAAGAGCACTACCCTGACTTCTCTAGAGTTAGTCAATGTTTCTACTGCAGGAGCGTAACCCTCTCGTCTCTACTCTAGAGGTAAATAGACTAAGCAATGTACAGTGAGCCAAGTTACGTCCAGTAGATCTCTCATCATCAGGTCATTTAGTCTTCAGTCTTCACAGCCCTCTCGTTTCTATTCTAGAATTAGAACAGCAATCAAGTACATTCGAGCAGTGTCCGAAAGAGTTATCGTCATCAGATAATTTAGTCTCCACTGCAGCAGCTTGACCTCTATTTAGCAGTGCTGCCAATGGAGGAGGATTTGGCCTACACTCCTCAAGCTGGCCAGACAGGTATTGTTACAAACACTGACGGAATCTGAGTAAAACACTAATAATAAATTAATATAGCTACTTACTTTAACGTATACCACTCCCATTTATTAAGGTTTAGAATGGTCCGGTTACCGGTTAACGGTACTCAAACAAATGATTCACGTTTATTATGACTTTAACACGCCATTCTGATAATCTCGATCTAGAGATCCTGTTGAGCAGTTCGTTGACACGGGGCTACGTGTTTTCCATTTTCCATCTCTTTCACACGTACCGAGATGTTTGTGTGACTGAACGTGACAGCTAGATGTAGGGGTCCCTCAGATCAAGCGATATGAGACCCTAATAAAGGGTGCGAACAACCGAAATGGCAGGAACAAGCACGATATCACTGGAACGATGCGATTACGTCCTTTGAAATACTTAATGATGTATCTGGATTAGGTAATTAATTAAATGGTTCTATCCATTTAATTAATTACTTTATTGCACACCACACAAAATAGCCAATAATAAGAAATATGAAATCGAAACGGCTCAATTGAAACGGTCTTATCAGTAGGAAGCGATCTCTTCTAGAATTCAAACAGCCTTAGAAGAGAATAGTTGAAAAATGCACTTTCTTCTTTTGATTTTAATACAATACAAAAATGGTTCCGAATTGAAAGGGAAAAATTCCTATTTCCACTCCTTTCAAGAAACGGCTAATATTCTGGTTGCATCCCAAAATTAGTACCTATCCCTGTGCCTATACCTAGAGTCAATATTCAGTAATAAGTAAGCATATGTTGCTACTTTATTTATATGAATGTTATTACAGATAGCAGACATATCTAAATCAGCTGCGGCACAAAGCAATTATCGTCAATAGGAATTCCAAAGGTATCGATAACAATCAATTCTATGGGGCTTTCACTATATCATCCGTATCCCGCTAAACACTGGCACGAGGCGATATTAGTTCACCGCGAGCGCCGACAGGGGGCAGCCCTGTATGTAGCTCAAATTGAACCGCCACACTGTGTAGTCATAGTCACACGAGTAGGTATAGGTAGGTACTCATGTGGTGCATGTAGTGTCAATTCGCTCCAAAATGAGAATCGTTTCGCTTCCAGTTGTATAATAATTTGTAGTTATGCAGACTATTGTTTTACATTTAATTCGGAATTTTACTTAACTATACTTTCATTACAAAACATATCGCTGGACATGCGTGTGTTCTACGCTACGAGAGCTTGTAATTCGTATTTATAAACATAAACTGCGTACGAATGTTGTATCGTCGTTTTCAAGACCCCGGTGACATTATTATATCATTCTTAGCCTCCCTTTCAAAACCTCCCTCGTAGGCCTTAGTTCTATTAGCCAAGAGGTCAGCTAGATTAGTGATTAATTATTCTTAGAGCAATCTATGACTGATATGCTTATGTACTTAATAGAGGAAGTCCACACCTAATTTGTAACCCTAAAATTGCAGCGAATAAATGTTTTATTTATTTATTTATATTGAATCGATTTTGAGGGTAGTTTTGTAACACGGAACTTTAATGTCAGTGCGAATGAGTTGTCGTTTCTCCCCACCCTGTGACTGACGGCTCCACCCGAAATAGTCGGCGGAGTCACGCGAGGCATCCTATCGGCAGACATCTTGGCGCCGTCTCCCGCCCCCTGCCTGGTGCATTGCTCATATACCACAAGGCAGGTAGGGTCAGAAGACCCTCTCTATCTTATACAGTGTAGGGAAAAACATAACCCTCCTTTTGGCGCAGTCTTATAGTGACTGAGTTTCTTGCGCTGCTTCTTCTCAGAACTGGCCCATTTAATGTCCTGAAGCAGTCAGTGGTAGGGTTAATACTGGGACGTGTAAAAGAGCTTTTTAAAAGCCTACTTGCATAAATAAATGAGTTTTGTGAGTTTTTATGAGTGTTGCAGTGTAGGAAGATATTAATATTAAATTAAAGATATTAAAGATATTAAATCTTTTTTGTATTCAATAGGACACTATTTTTTTACACTGTAGTATTGACACATTTACTTAACCAGAGGCTCAGAGCTGCTGGATTGTGCGTTTTATTAGCTTTTCAGTTATGTTCTGTAATGTAAGGCAATTTACTCGTCCTCATTCGTAGCATATGTAGGGACTTTGAAAAACAATAAACCTAGATCACTATGTCAGTTAGTACCTAATCCATATCTAAAAAAATACTTCTTACACATAAAAAATGTGTTTATTCGTATGACCTACTTACCTACCTGCCTTTTTAAAGGTTTGTTGTTTTGATCTCTATATTTGTGTCAATATTTGCGAACCTACTGTATTGCTGTTCTATTATGTCACTATTTTAGGTTATGGGGACCTGGATATTTCACTTTCTGATGCCAGACCTATTAATTAGTTGGCTTGGCCGATATTGTAAACAAACCCATTAAACTACACCATGGTGATATACATCTTGGCTCTAGTTTGGGTCTCGGGAACAATAGTCTTTTGGCCTTTTGGTCTACTGCCTCTATCAGGATTTGAATCATCTGCAACTGGATTTGTTCAGTGTACAGCACATCAGACTATAGGTACATTCCTGTTGCAAAAAAGTATCTTTCGATAAGAGGAAAAGGATTATACAGTGTAAAAAGTATAACAAATGAAAAATTTGAAGTGTAACTAATAGACTTTTAACTTAATTATTTGCTACTTTTTGCCCTCGGCTTCGCCCGCGTGATATTTTGTCTGTCACAGGAAAACTTTATCGCAAGCGTCCCTGTTTCATAAGCCGGGATAAAACTATCCTATGTCTTTTCCCGGGACTCAAACTATCTCCATCAAAATCGAATCAGGGGTTTAGGCGTGAAAGCGCGACAGACAGACAGTTACTTTTACATAGTCTTTAGATTTGATTGGTAATCGCAAAATAAACTAGTTTACTTTAACGCAAACAAATGAATGACCTTATTTTAATTGTTGCAATTTACCATACAGAGATATGATTGTGCAATTAATTAATTAAACAAAAGTTGGCATGACTATAAAAGATCTGTATGAAGAAATCAATATACACAAAAAGACCTTGATCTTTATTGCTTAATTTAAAATGTATTTTACTGTACTTAACTGTAGTTAACTATAACATCTACAACTTTACCTATAACTTTGATAACATAACATGAAATTGCTTTCAATGTAACTGTCGATATTTTTAAATGATTTACTATCGGCAGAGGCCATTTTTCACACCAGTGTCATGGTCACATTTTGTTGATGAATGTGTTATGCCACCTACTTAGCTATTGTAATGTATCTCATTTGTCAGACAATGACGAGCCAGACAGCGAGGTACAATAGTATCACGTTTCGTCTTATCGTTGGAGACGAGTCTCTTTATCTACAAGAGACCCTAGGATCTCCTACGGTCCATTGATTGGCACAATGAGGGACACAAACATTGTATAGTGAATTCATCCATCACTATTCACTACATAGTATAAAACATATAGTCGCTTTCCGCTGTCTCAGACAGAGCTGCCATGTGCCATGATGCTGTCTAAGACAGCCTGTCTGCTGTCTGTCCCTATGTATGCTTGGATCTTTAAAACAACGCAACGGATTTTGACGCTTTTTTATTTATAGATGGATTGATTCAAAAGGAAGGTTTTTAAGTATACTTAGCTCCCATGCGAAGCGGGGGCGGGTCGCTAGTTGTAATATACTTTACAGTTTGATTAGTTCTATGAACGTGTGTTGTTGGTTTTCTGATAAAAATATCATTCCGTGCTTTGGAGAGTAGCTGACCGTAAGTAATAAGTAGTATAAAAAAAATCATCCAATGATTGACTACTATGCTTAAACCGCTTGGTAACAGTAGACGCTTAATTTAATAAAAGGGTACCAGACCATTAGTATTTCAAATAATAACTTTGAGAAGTGAAGGTCGTGTTTGAGTCAATCAGCACTTCCTAAATCTCATTTGTGAATAAGAAGGTCAAAAATGATGTCACTCTACCTTCCTCGATTGCCTTCTGTCTCACGTGTAATCTTGATCTAATAAAGCTAATTTACTACATCTTATATTTTTGTATCTAGCCTAGGTACTACTAACACTAGCCCTCTTGTTAATAAAGTAGTGGTTTAAATTGTCATTTAGTATGGAAATGACATTTTAATCCAGTGTTAATCACGGGTATTACTTTTTATTAAGTGGGTAGCACATAGAGTGGATACGACTAAACAAGAGTAAAAAATATTAATCTTAAAATAAATCGTCAGTTTTAACATACATATTTCCCATACTGAAACTGTCAATGTGCCAGAGTTATTCTCGGAAAAAAGTTTGGTCGAATCGGGCCTAAAATGTAGAGCGATTTTGCAAAAACCCTTTTCCACGTATTAAGCCATTAACCTTGATTAATAAATATGAATATGGTATCTTAATATTGTGCGAAAAACTTACAGCCTATACTTTAGCTTTACCATGAGTTTATAATAAACATGTGCCGCGGCCGTATTGAGTGCTAGCGAGTGAGAATCTATGACGATTTTAGTTCTTCAAAGTGGCTGCTAGATATGTTATATATTTTNTACCTATCAGTCGTTATTCTATTCTGTGAGCAATGGACATCGATTGAAGTGTTATTCAATTAAACCATTTAACCAAAGAGAGATTTGAAACCCACGAAAAAACTTAGAATAGTTTTTATCCCGCTATTTAGAAAAGGGAAACCCGCATCATTACTACTATCTGGGGCAGATCGAAATTATATGCGGATCAAGTCGAGGACAAAAGCTATTTTCGCTATTTTTCAAATAGCCTAGCCACCAATTAAAGCCCTGAAAAGCCGTAACTAACTGTAGCCTCGTTTCCAGCGGGCGCCGGTGATGCTGCGCCCGCGCTGATGCTCTGTCTAGAGGGATTAAACAAAACATGAACATAGCAATGATCCATGTCACGCAGATGATTCTTAATAAGTTGCATGTACTCTATCATTAAAAAAAACTCTAACTAAAACCTCGTTTCCAGCGGGCGCCGGTGAAGCTGCGCTCGCGCTGATGCTCTGTCTAGCTAAAGGGATAATTAAACATAACATGAACATAATATCAATGATGTTCGATTCAGATCAGCGTATTACATTCGAAAATTTCGACGGGTTCATCCATTGGTTAAGTACTTCAGTTGGAAGAGCAGTCGCCCGGCAAACGAAATGTCGTGGGTTCGAATCCCGCCTTAGGCAGTTCGATATTTTCAAGTTGTAAAAAAGTTGCATCTACTCTATCATTTAAAAACCTCTAACTGGACCCTCGTTTCCAGTGGGTGCTGGTGATGCTGCGCCCGCGCTGATGCTCTGTCTAGAGGGATTAAACAAAACATGAACATATCAATGATGTTGATGCATGTCACGCAGATGATTCTTAATAAGTTGCATGTACTCTATCATTACGACGATGGCCGTTGGGGCAGAAAAGTTCTCGAGTGGCGACCACGGGCTGGAAGACGTAGCGTGGGCAGGAGGCCTGCCCACGCTACTACTAGGTGGACCGACGATCTCGTAAAGGTCGCGGGAAGAGCCTGGATGCGGGCAGCGCAGGACCGTGCATTGTGGAAAACCTTGGAGGAGGCCTTTGTCCAGCAGTGGACGTCATTTGGCTGAAACGAACGAACGAACGAACTCTATCATTAAAAAAAACTCTAACTAAAGCCTCGTTTCCAGCGGGCGCCGGTGATGCTGCGCCCGCGCTGATGCTCTGCGGGGCCGTGTGGAGCGCCGCGCCGCTGTCGCTGCGCTGGCTGGCGCCGCCGCTGCCCGCGCCCACGCAGCCCGCGCTGCTCGCCGCCCTCGTCATGCACGCGCTGCAGCCCGCCGACCACTCCAGCTTCATAGGTGAGTCAGCAGCAGCAGAATCAGCTTACCAGGGCAAGAAGCAGGGCAGACGCAGTTGTGCTCCTTCGCGACAGAAGCATGTGCATACTGGAACAACACAGTCAACTAGACGCCTAAAGCAACTTTGGTCTGTCAGCGGAGAGTGAGACTAAATGATGATGATAGCTCTGCTGGACACGACTCAGCCGTAACTGTACTCGTACTGAGAAAAGGGACGTGCTCTTACAGTAAAGACTAAATGACCTGATAATGATAGTTCTACAACTGGTCACTCAGCTCTCACAGTCTATAGTAGCGCATCTCTCTCCACTCTCTTCAATCACGCGCTGCCGCGGACCACTCCAGCTTCATAGGTGAGTCAGCACCAGCTCTTCAGCATGCGTATCAGGTCTACGCAGCGAAGAAGAAAACGCCCATGCGTGCTTTTGCAGCGAAAACTAAATGACCTAATGTAGCTCTGCTGGACACGACTCAGCTGTACTTGACTTAGCTGTACTAACTCTAGAGTAGATGCGAGAGGGTCGTACTCTTGCAGTGAAGACTAAGTGACCTGATGGTAGCTCTGCTAGACACAACTCGGCTCAGATACAGCTGTACTGGCCGCGGACCACTCCAGCTTCATAGGTGAGTCAGCAGCAGCAGCAGCAACGCCGACGCCGCCCGCTGTCGCTGCGCTGGCTGGCGCCGCCGCTGCCCGCGCCCACGCAGCCCGCGCTGCTCGCCGCCCTCGTCATGCACGCGCTGCAGCCCGCCGACCACTCCAGCTTCATAGGTGAGTCAGCGTCAACACAGTCAACAGGTTATTAAGGACCAGCGCAGACCTGGCGAGGTGCAGCGAAGAATCATTCTTTCTTCATTCAGTTGAAGTTGAAAATGACATGCCGAAGCTAAAAAATTTTATTTAGCTCGCAAGCGTCGTCAAGCTACCATGAGAGCTGGTAAGCGACTATTCCAGGCGGCACCTCGAGGCTCTCGACGTCTCTAAGCAACACTTGGAAAATGCTTTACGAGCAGAAATAATCACGCTTAGCCGCGTTTCGCTAGGTATCCGCTGGCTTTAATTCTTCACTGCAAGAGCACGACCTTAGCGTCGGTCATTTAGTCTCCAGGAAAAGAGAGAATGGACATGAAAGGGTTGTAGACCGTGGTAGGTCATAGTGCCTAGTACCAGTAGAGCTGTCATCATCAGATCATTAAGTCTCTACTGCAGGAGCACGACCCTCTATTTAGGCTGGTTTTAGGCTTGATTTCCTCCTACGCTGACGTCGGTCGCGTACATCGGTCGAGCGGCAGATAATTTAGTACTGACGACAGCGTTGCAGTGCTTCATAGAACATTGTGTTTATTCGTAAGCTCGACCGATGTACGCGACCGACGTCAGCGTAGGAGGAAATCAAGCCTTAGAATCGCGCTGACCGCTCGCTGATCGTCGGCGCTGACAGATAAATATGTATGTAATTGAAGGGAACGTTCCTGAGTGACGCTGATCGGCTGTCAGCGCTGACGGTCAGCGTGCGTCAGCGTGACTCTAAAACTAGCCTTAGTAGAGCGTCTAATGGAGGAGGATTTGTCCAATTTGACGTACACGGAATCTGAGTCAAAACACTAATTAATATAGCCACTTACTTTAACGTTATACCACTCCTATTTATTAAAGTTTAGAATGATAATTTCCAAAACGGTCCCCAAACAAATGATTCACGTTTATTATGACTTTAACACGCCATTTTGATTATCGCGATCTAGAGATCCTGTTGAGCAGTTCGTTGACACGGGGCTACGTGTTTTCCACTTTCCATCTCTTTCACACGTACTGAAATGTTTGTGTGGCTGAAAGTGACAGCTAGATGTAGGGGTCCTTCAGATCAAGCGATAAGAGACCCTAATAACGGGTGTGAACAACCGAAATGGCAGGAACAAGCACGATATCACTGGAACGGTGCGATTACGTCCTTTGAAATATGTAACTTCATGATGTGGTATCTGGAGTAGGTAATTAATTAATTAAATAGACAAAATAATAAAAATACCCTATTCAATCATCTGATGTGTAAGTCAAAAGTGATGTGTAAGGCACAATTTAACTATGAATCTTCCAGATAACTTTGGGAGAGGGTAGTTTAAGAATGCATTTTCTTCTTTCAATACCAATTTATACAAAAATGGATCTGTATTAAAGACAAAAATTCCATAAGTTCAACCCCTTCAAGATATGCCAATTCTTTTTGGTTGCCTCCAAAATAGGTATAGAGTCAGTATCCCTAGAGTACGAGTAATATTATATCGCTACTTACTTTATTATGAAGTCTATGAATGTTATTAGAGATAGCAGACATATAATCTAAATCAGCTGCGGCACAAAGCAATAATAATTATCTTCAATAGGAATTCCAAAGGTATCGATAACAATCAATTCTATGGGGCTTTCACTATATCATCCGTATCCCGCTAAACACTGGCACGAGGCGATATTAGTTCACCGCGAGCGCCGACAGGAGGCAGCCCTGTACGTAGCTCAAATTGAACAGCCACACTATAGACAGCCCTTATTCACAAGAGCGGTATTTTCAAAAATCTTTCAGGTGTAGGTAAACACTGAATTTTATGGAAAAAATAACTTGATACTTTTAGATCACCTTGATATTTTATCCACAAAATTCAAATTCAAAATCAAGTTGGTTTGCCAACTATCTACTTATATGGTACAAGCTGTTGTTTTCAGTGAAATATTCTTCTTTCGACGCTATTTTTTAGAGCCACATTTTACTAGTCAGACTCTAGCATAGCACCACTTTGCCTCGGAACAAGAGTTTGTTTCGCTGCTAGATGTAAATGAGTAGCGCTAGAGAGAGAGATGCTTGTGTTAATTTTTGAGTGCCTCTCGGTGTCCTTTCATAGTAGCGTTTTATGAGCGTATGTTAGCATCGTTCAATATATTTTATCATTTTCGGGCAATCTAATTAATTAAAAAATCTATAGGCAATATGATAAGTTGAGTGGAGGACAGTGAGGCTACAGGTAGTGTTAGAATTTAGCTACGAATGAGTTGTCGTTTCTTGCCGCGCTGCGACCGACGGCTCCACCCGAAATAGTCGGCGGAGTCACGCGAGGCATCCTATCGGCAGACATCTTGGCGCCGTCTCCCGCCCCCTGCCTGGTGCATTGCTCATATACCACAAGGCAGGTAGGGTCAGAAGACCCTCTCTATCTTATACAGTGTAGGGAAAAACATAACCCTCCTTTTGGCGCAGTCTTATAGTGACTGAGTTTCTTCCGCTGCTTCTTCTCAGCATTGGCCCATTCATTGTTTTTAAAAGCCTATTTCATGAGTTTTACAGTATATGGAAACCCTTGGCCTTCATCCTGGTTAAATAGGAGTTGCAGTGATGGGAACGAGAGGTGGGAATACTCGTAGTCCATCCGAAATTAACTAATTGTCTGTCCTTGAACAAATTACAGATGGCTAGTAAAACTTACGGAACTTTTGTATGGATAAATCTTTTGTGTATTCAATGGGACACTATTTTTTACACTATAGTATTGACACATTTACTTAACCAGAGGCTCAGAGCTGCTGGATTGTGCATTTTATTAGCTTTTCAGTTATGTTCTGTAATGTAAGGCAATTTACTCGTCCTCATTCGTAGCATATGTAGGGACTTTGAAAAACAATAAACCTAGATCACTATGTCAGTTAGTACCTAATCCATATCTAAAAAAATACTTTTTACACATAAAAAATGTGTTTATTCGTATGACCTACTTACCTACCTGCCTTTTTAGAGGCTTGTTGTTTTGATCTCTATATTTGTGTCAATATTTGCGAACCTACTGTATTGCTGTTCTATTATGTCACTATTTTAGGTTATGGGGACCTGGATATTTCACTTTCTGATGCCAGACCTATTAATTAGTTGGCTTGGCCGATATTGTAAACAAACCCATTAAACCACACCATGGTGATATACATCTTGGCACTTGTTTGTTCTTGGGAACAATAGTCTTTTGGCCTTTTGGTCTACTGCCTCTATCAGGATTTGAATTATCAGCAACTGGACTTGTTCAGTGTACAGCACATCAGACTATAGGTACATTTCTGTTGCAAAAAAATATCTTTCGATATGAGAAAAAGGATTATAGGTACAGTCTAAAAAGTATAACGAATGAAGAACTGTAACTGATAGACTTTAGACTTAATGATCACATTAAATATTTACTAGCTTTTGCCCTCGGATTCCCCCGCGTGAAATTTTGTCTGTCACAGGATAACTTTATGGCAGGCGTCCCTGTTTCTTAAGTCAGGATAAAAACTATGTCCTTTCCCGGGACTCAAACTATCTCCATCAAAATCGAATCAGGGGTTTAGGCGTGAAAGCGCGACAGACAGACAGTTACTTTCACATAGTCTTTAGATTTGATTGGTAATCGCAAAATAAACTAGTTGACTTTAACGCAAACAAATGAATGACCTTATTTTAATTGTTGCAATTTACCATACATAGATAGTTATCATTGCGCAATTAATTAATTAAAATACAAAAGTTGATATGACTATAAAAGATCTGTATGAAGAAATCAATATCCACGAAAAGACCTTGATCTTTATTGCTTAATTTGAAACGTATTTTACTGTAATTAACTGTAGTTAACTATAACATCTACAACTTTAACAATTTACACATTTATCTACAACGTTGATAACTTAACATGAAATTGCTTTCAATGTAACTGTCGATATTTTTAAATGATTTACTATCGGTAGAGGCCATTTTTCACACCAGTGTTATGGTCACATTCTGTTGCCACTAGGGTTGCCAGGTCCAAAAGCCGGACTCTGTGCTTCATTTGGCCGTACATTTTACCCTAAAAACTGGACATACCTTTTTAATAGCTANGTACTATCATCTTTGAATGAACATTATTCTGTGGCTCGAGTTTCGACTGACGCGGCAGCCACATAAAAAGCCTAACAAAAGCCGGACAGGCCGGCCGGACAAGCCTCTAAAAAGCCAAACATGTCCGGCTAAAGCCGGTCACCTGGCAACCCTATGTGCCACCTACTTAGCTATTGTTATGTCATTTGTCAGACAACAACAATCAGACAATGACAGTCTCGAGTCCTACTGAAGGTTACGTAGAGCGAGGTACAATAGTATCACGTTTCGTCTTGTCGTTGGAGACGAGTCTCTTTATCTACAAGAGACCCTAGGATCTCCTAAGGTCCATTGATTGGCACAATGAGGGACACAAACATTGTATAGTGAATTCACCCATCACTACATAGTATAAAACAAAGTCGCTTTCCGCTGTCTCAGACAGAACTGCCATGATGCTGTCTAAGACAGCCTGTCTGTCCCTATGTATGCTTGGATCTTTAAAACAACGCAACGGATTTTGAAGCTTTTTTTTATTATTTATAGATGGATTGATTCAAAAGGAAGGTTTTTAAGTATACTTAGCTCCCATGCGAAGCGGGGGCGGGTCGCTAGTTGTAATATATTTTACAGTTTGATTAGTTATATGAACGTGTGTTGTTGATTTTCTGATAAAAAATATTCCGTGCTTTGGAGAGTAGCTTACCGTAACTAATATGTAGTATAAAGAAAATCATCCAATGATTGACTACTATGCTTAAACCGCTTGGTAAACAGTAGACGCATTAATTTAATAAAAGAGTACCAGATACCATTAGTATTTTAAATAATAGATTCGAGAAGGTCATGTTTGAGTCAATCAGCACTTCCTAAATCTCATTTGTGAATAAGAAGGTCAAAAATGATGTCACTCTACTCGTACCTTCCTCGATTGCGCTGTCTCACGTGCAATCTTGATCTAAGTACTAACTTATTTGGCTTATGTACTAATAATAACACATTAAAATGTGGAGTGATTTCGCAAAAAACCTTTCTTGCATTTTGATCAATAGATATTGCAATATTTCTGTATCTAAATATTGTGCGAAAGCCTACCCAAGCTTACATATTATACTGCTATAACTTTACCGTGAGCTTACATTAAACATGTGCCGTACCACATGAGTACTAGCGAGTAAGAATCTATGACGATTTCAGTTCTTGAAAGCGACCGCTAGATGTCATATTTTTTTTACGCAGTCAGCAGATATTTATCTGTATTCTGTGCCTAAATATTATGCAAAAGGCCTAACAGATCAGAATGTGGAGCGAAGGAAGGTCGCGTTGCGTAAAAAGTGAGTCAGAGACACGGCCGAGGAGAATTCGGTATTGACATCGAGAGCTTTTTAATGCGGTGAAAAAACCTGGCAATATTCGATAGGTCTAAAAATAAAAATGAGGCTGTGAAGGCCATCTAAAAATATACCGACTTGAGGTTGAGGGCCCTCTGCACTCACCAGTGTCCAGTGAGTTTTGTCCAGTAAAGATGGAAAAGTCGTCAGACCAGTTCAGTCATTCCGAAAAAAAAAACAGATACATACCTATATTCGAGTAGAGATCGAATCAGTATACAATACATGTATTAAAACAATGATCATTGATCAAGTAGGTACTTGTCTTTGCTGTCAATTGATTAGCTGTATGAAACTTAAAAAATCATTAAAATTCAACATTAACAGACACTAACAACAGTCGTCAGTAACTGTACATTGCAATAACATATGTTAGAATTAGGTTCAGTATTTAGGAATAACTATATATTTACTCAAGCAAATCTAGGAACCTATTACCCCATCGATCACGCCATGGGACTGCCCCAAAAACCCAGAAACAGGCATTTTGGGACGCCGGGTGGGGCTTGCGTAGTCCAAATACATGAAATTAAATAATCTTACCTAATTTTGATGAATTATAGCGTTAAATTGAGTAATTCACCGTTATTTTGGTAATCTTAAGGTGAAATCTGTTTTTAATTTATTTACTGTTTATTTTTTGGACATTCCTTACTTTCAAGTTTCGAGTTCCTATTTTACTACGAAGTACAATCTGAAAAAAACAGGACAGAATAAGAAGTATTAAAAAGGGGTCGCCCATGACACCAATTACCAAGTCCCAAAAATAAGAAACATGCTTTTTAATTGAAACCGAGAATTCAACATTTACCGGTAATTATTTTCTTGAGCAATTAATAGAACCCATAGCTTTTTGTCACACTACTGCATTGTTACATTACAACAGTCATTCTTCTTCTTCTTTTCGTGTCGACAACAAACCTACACAGTGTCAGCCCAAAACTCCGTTTAAACAGTCATTAGTTTCATACGAGTAAGGATCAAATTCTGGGAAATTATGATGACATTAATAGGTTACATTGCTATTTGTAATTGCTTCCTGAAACTACCTTTTTAAGCGACACTATTCACTAGCATACAGGGTGTATACAATACACACACATGGCATATTTTACCCATTAATGATTTTGACCTTTCAATCACAGTCAGTAGTTTACTAGGTATTCAAGTTCGTCTGATCCTATGACTAAACGCTACCACGAATTGACTTTGCCATATTGACCTTAGTGACAATGGTAGAGTTCTACTGAAAATGATATTTCATGGATTTTTGAATTTTATATTAGTGAATTTAACGGAAATGCGAGTACCTACTTACAGAGTAATTTAACTGCCTAGCTGGTATCAAAATTTATAATTTATTTATAGATAGGTACTGTAAACCCTTGAAAAAGAGGCTGAAAAAAGTGAATTGAGTTTCATGCGCTGGTTCTTCTCAGCATTGGCCCAAAACAGTAGTAGGCAAAGTAATACTAGTTAGGACGTGTCAAAATTCTGTTATTATCATGACTTTCAAACTTTAGATCGTGACTAAACTAATCTCACTTCCCGGGTAACGTTTCTTTTTAATCCACAAAGAAGAAACGAAAAATTTTACTCGTAAGGTAAAAAATCGTTACAATAAACTACAAAAAAAGTATCGATAACGTGTAACCACAGCCTTAGCCTCCGTTTAAACTGATTGCAAAATAAATTCAATCCATTTCCATATCGGTGTACGTGTACAGGCGAACGACACAGCGGCGCCGCCCTACATCTGCGGTGAGTCACGGGACTTCCCCGTGCAGTTTGAAGCTTTGGCTGTTGAGTGCATTGGCACTCGGTGACATGGGGACGGATTCAGGGGCATTTTTCATTGTAACTTTTTTGAAAAAGACTTATTATTTTAATAAAAAAAATACTTAGTTGACAGTTTAAAGTGCCAGACAAATAATTATTTCAGGGTGCATTAAAATTGCTTTAAAGAAGAAAAAATAATATGATTATTATAACGGAGGTTCCTATTTTTCTAACCATTTAATTGTACGTCATCAGCTGAGGCGTGGCTTGGTAAAAATAAGTCTACATCGATTGAAAAGGTTACATGTTTATTAATATTTGACCTTTACGAAAATAATTTGTTAGAGACTCCTATTTACTGAGTCATCTTTGTGATCTAGTGATTTGAAATCTAGACCTTCTCACATCAAACGTTCTGGGATCAATTTCTAGACGAAAATAATACGTACCTACCTGTCTCTAGTTTCATTCCGACGTTAAAAGTAGAAATATGGGAAGACCATTCCTTTCTAAAGGGTGCCTAAAGCCATTGGTCCAATTAAGCCATGTCATGTTTTTTTTATTTAAAGATTATTAGCAATTTGTATTGCCCAAATTACTAATAGTCCCGTTAGCCCCTCGTATTAAGCTAAATAAGCTTGTGTTACACCTATAGCGGCTCATACAAGGTTTGAGACCTCACTACTTCACCTCAAACTACCCACACTATGAAAACATGACTCATTCAAGCAGTGACGTCAATTTTCTTGTGTGTATTAATCGCCATTTAAAACCATAATCGCTTGAAAGGTATAAATAAAATGTTTCTTATCCCTGAATAGTTTATGTCGACCGAGATAGGAATCTGAGCTTTTATTATTCATTAAAGAAATTCTTGACAAAGGAATGTGGTGACCTTTAAGGTATATTTCTCAATGTAAATATTTAATACGTCGCTTGACATTGATGTAGATAGCTTAAATTACTAAATGTTTCTACATTGCGCTATCTATTAATCTAAAAATTGAACTGTCTGTTTCTAGTGCCAAAATAAAAGCTTTTTACTACAAGCACCAATGTAACAATTTAGTCTGCCAGAGACTCAAAAAGTGAATTCCGACAAATTTTTATGCGACAAGATTAAACTCAGACGATTTGGAACTACGATGTTTCTCAACTCCGACAATACACTAGACCGAAATGTCTTAATTTCGATACTACGGTACTCCGACAAAATATTACTTCGGCATGACTTAACTAGGAAACGACGCGAGTTCGGCGATATGCTACTCCGACAGTAATTCTACTCCGACATGAGTAAACTTCGACTCACGCTACTCATACACACTCCAAATCGTCTGAGTTTAATCTTGTCGCATAAAAATTTGTCGGAATTCACTTTTTGAGTCNAACTTTTATTTTAGCAAAAATAAATAATTAATTTCAATATGGGTTCCTGGGAAAAAATAAAAACCGTCAAATTGTTAACAAAACCCATGAGAAACTGAAAAACAAACGAGTGACGACGCCGGCAGTAGCTAGTTTATCTTATAGATGAGATTAGCAGATATTGTGTCACGAAAACAGCATAAAACCAGAGTCTTTGTCTCAACTGTTCACCTGTGCCGTTGCATTGCATTTCTGGAATACCTAACTATATCTGTTTTCATTGTTATGATAGTACAACCGACCGCACATTTGTCGGCAAAATAGCACTTATCACTGCTATGTAAGACCAAGATTTTAATCTTGATGTGTTGTCTGTACGATGCATTCTGAGACCTGGATACGACCCTGACTTGAGCAAACAACGGACGATTTCGTTCCACCTTGGAATTACTTTGTAGCCACACCCCAGTGGAATTTCAACCCTAACGTTTAGCTTTAAAACGCATTTTGTAAAGTGTTTCAGCGGTGCACAAGGTCGATATTCCATTGATTATCGATAGTCCATTCAGAGTTAGCTAGACTAGACTTGTTTTCAGTGTTTACTTGACCCTTTCGGCGATGTGTCGAGTGATTCTCTCGAGTCTTCTCGTGTATATTTTGAAGAGAGCTGCTAGAAGTGAGTATATCTTCACTAAACTCGTTTTTATTGGTTATTCTGCCTGTTTCTTAGACATGTTTTCGCACACTTTTCAACTGAAGGGCCTGGCTGAGTTCTGTTTCCGTTTGGTACCTTACTTACCTTCTAACGTTATCTATTTGTTTGCTCCAACTGGTAATTGAACCCTAGACGGTTCGGATCACGCGGAAGCGTCAAGTTGATCAACGGTTTAATTTCAGTAAAACTATAAGTACTACCGTGTATAAGAGGGGCGTCGAATAGACCTTAGTATACTCCTATACCAGCTTAAAATCATATAGCTTTTTTTTTATTGACTCGACCGGGAATCGAACTTGAGATTCATCCGGGACTCAGAAATTTTCGATTCGAATTACTTTGGGTGTTACGGACTATTTGACGCTGACTTTACTATATGTAGTTACATTAACTACGACAGTCATAAATATACTATTGTTTCATACCTGAAGCTCGTCGTAGCAATGAATAATTAATATCATCGATTTTACATTACATTCTGCTTCCTACGCGTAGATCATTATTTACTTATGGCGACTGAAAATGAGTCACAATTATTGATTTTATTGTACGGACAGCTCATCGGACTATACAATCTTGTTGGAAAATAGCTCTTATTGCCTTGTAAGAAGTCATAGTATTTAGTTTAATGTGCAGTAGTCTGTACGTACGTTTCCATTTAGTTGTAAGTACGTTTCCATTGAAGAAATTTGGTATACCTACTTATGTTAACTATAAATTATTCTTTCTTTCTTTCTTACTATGTATAAACGCACGATGACTCTTCAAACTAAATACTGTGATATTTTTTGTAATTGTGATAGGTACGATTTGGAAATAGAAATGTGGCATTGTTTGTAGTTTTGATAGGTAAGTAACTACTACTGCTGTGATAAGTGACGTGCTTCCGACTATGAGTAGGTATTTTCATGAAATATTTTAAAATGAGGAAACCTTTTTTGAATCATTCCTACCTTCTGTCTGCATCTTCGCCTGAAAATATTTCAGTTTGGCAAAACTTTGGTAATTCATTATGTGGATTATAATCATGACTGACATGATAGTAACGTAAAATCTACTGTTGTTTGTAACTTTAATATGATGTGACGAAAAAAGTTATTTTTGTAACAAATAACTCTACATTTCTAAAGAACTTGTACCTATTTGTAAATTGTAAACCATCGCGAAATACGCACGTCAATTTGTAAAACCAATCACACATGACTCGAATACTCGATGACCAGTGGAGCATCTCTGAACCAGTCAGCCGACTAGTTGCGTCACTGCACTAGTTCTGCAATTAATTTGATCCTTAATTACAGTCTATGTCTATGCATTCGTGTTTTACCTAATTTTATTACCCGACTGCGCCAGAATGAGGGTTATGTTTTTGTAGTTGCGTTATGAATGTAACTCAAAGTATGATTTTAGTAGTAAATCATCTTTTAAGTAGGGACTGTGCATTTCGATTGTGTGCAAATAATTCAATTGGAATTTGTTCATATTTTATTAAAAACTAGCGGCCGCCCGCGACTTCATACGCGTGGATCCCGTTTAACCCCCTTAGGGGTTGAATTTTGCCAAATCCCATCTTAGTGAGCACCTACATTCTAAAAGGAACCCCCATGCAAAGAGACTCCTAGTAGTTTCTGAGATTTCGTGATTGAGTAAGTCAATCAGTGACCTTTCGCTTTTATACATATAGATGTAGGTACCTATGTTATATAACACTTTCATTATGGCAAGTGCAAAAATTCGCNACACTTTCATTAATATTGTTTTAGTATTTAAGTTAATTTATACACTTAAGAGCTGTCAAAATGAGTCTCTCCTGTAGATTTGGTTGGCAAGGGAAAAATGAAAATGAAAAAAATAATGAAAATGAAAATGTTTTATTTTATAAATAAAGTTGATTCACAAAGTATTTTGGTAACCATCCTTTTAAGTATAAGAATACCTGTAGTAGGAGGTTACCGCTCTTCCGACAGTATTAACATACATCCTTATTTAGTGTGTTTGTGGTGTATTGAGTGAATTTGTGTGTTGTGTTATGAGTGGTGTATTGAGTGAGTTAGTGTGTTGTGTTGTGAGTGGAGTGTTGTGTGTATTTGTATGTGTAGCAATCTATTTAATTTAGGGAAACTATATAATTTGTGTTAAGTACCCTATGTTATTGATCTATTTATTTTCCAAGCTAGTAAAAATCTAATTTCACAACCAATTGAAAATTAACTCGGTTTTTAGGATTAGAAGCAGTGTTTTAAAACAAGCTGTCTGGCTTTTAATCTGGATAATAGAGTCAACACTATTCAGCAAATTGCTTGTTTTTCACTCTGTTATCTTATACATGCTTATATTTATTCAGAAGCTCAAAGCGACCACAAAGCTTATTTTGAAACGATTTGCCAAACCCCCCGGGTATCTAACGAAGACCGTTGTGCGGCCAGTGTCCTTTGGAGATGGTCGTTATAAGGGCGCGTCCATATTGAAGACGATGGCTTAACATTTTTTTCAAGAATACTCGTATTTACTTCCATGAAATGAAATATTTATGATGTTAAAATAGGTTTATCCTAAGGGAAACTCTAAATGTCTTATCTTTTTGGCTTAGTGGAGCCAAAGAGTGGGCGCTTCGAGGCAAATAAGGCATATTTTTTTAACTAAACCATACCTCCACTTAGCTAAATATTGAAAAGATTATCACAAGTCAAGCGCAAATGGGGTTCGAACCAGCGACCCTCAAGGCGAGTTCGACAAGCAACGTCAAAAATTGGGCTTTAAGCTGCGTAAGAATGATTTTTCAATGTCAGAAAATCTTAGAACTAGCTTTTACTCACGGCTTCGCCCGCGTGATATTACATTTATCACAGATCATTATAAATTATCGCCTATGCGTAGGTAAGTTATTCGGATGTTTAAATAATACTGTAAAGTTTCATCACAATCCGTTCAGCAGTTTTTGCGTGAAAGAGTAACAAACATGTTAACATCCAGACTTTCACACAAACTTTCGCGTTTAGTTTATTAGTAGGAAGTAGGATACACAAATAATACACAAATTAAATACATGATAATTTATCTTACCCCAGTGTGAGCGCGCCCCATCGCTACGACCGCTACGGCGCTACGTAGACGCCGCCGTTACAGAATGTCGCAGTCTCAATTTGGTTCTAGCACCAAACCAGGAATAAATTGCACTATTATAATAAGTATTCTGTAGCATAATAACGTTTATCGTCGATAGAACAGTTTTTGCAATATCAATAACAGTTCCGAATATGGCGCAGTTTTGGGGGTACACCTGGGTCAAGTGGACCTTTTGAGGGTATTCTGGATCTTACACAGTGTAATAGGTTATATTTTGCAACTAAAACGTATAGTTGGATGTACAAACGGCCACACTGTTAACTATCCATTTCCGTTTTTGCTCTCGCTCTAATCAAATGGTGATTTTTTGCGATTGAACGAGATGACATGACTGGCAATGGGCAGTTAACACTGTTGCCGATAGTTCTGTCATCTGTGTCATAATATCATGATTTAGGAATTTTTTGATCACATAAAATTTTTCAGTGTTTTAATGACATATTTTGTGTTTCTTGCGCTGCTACTTTTCAGCACTGGCCCATTTATTGTCCCGAAGCAGTGGTAGGGTTAATACTGGGACGTGTAAAAGTGCTTTTTAAAAGCCTATAAAAATTCATGAGTTTTATGAGTTAATATTCTTACTTTCCACACATTTCTGATTTTTGACTTGATTATCTGATTCTTCCTAGCTCTTGGTATGTAAATTGATTTTCCTTACAGACAATACTCGTAATAGAACATTGAACTTCTTGTCCCACTTCTCTCATTACTACGTGCTGATGTATTTTCCCGAAATTGTAGACATACAGGGTGGAAACGATAAGTGATTAAACTATACAAGATATCGAATAATTGGTGGGTAACATTGAATTTTAAGATAGATCCAGTTTATTCTGTAACCTATTATTGATACCGTTTGATAGAGCTCATGAAGCACTCTCAGGAATTCAGGATCAATATCTAGTTTTTTGATATCTTATAGTGTTTGGAAATAATCCAGTGAGATCAATTATCGTTTCCATCCTGTATATTTGGACCGGAACAAACGAATAATCAAAATAGTCCAACTCTTTTATCACGACGGAGTCATAATTATAACTCTACACATCAAATATTTGTATAAAAATATATACAGTTATGAAAATCCGAAGTTTTCTTCTTTGCATTAAAAAAGTAACATTATAAAATCATAACCAAATTCCCACAAAATGCTACCTGAGCGAGCAGGATTCGCATAAAGTCCGAATTTTATCTTGCTACATTATTTTAGTTGAGACGGGTTCTAGTTGGAGTCTTCATTAATGTAGAGTTGAACGCTCTCTGTTTGGGGTAAAGATTCAAGTTAGACGAGGACTAGCTAGGCATAATATATTTATTTATTTTATTTAATTACACAGATTCTACACCTTATTACATAATTAAATAGTTAAGTAACAATAAACATAACAACAACATCTTAAAGACTAAAGAGAACATTGCTCACAAAAGGATTGGCAAGTTGACAATATTTTGTGCCAAGGGTCCGCAAATATGATTATAAGGTGCCATTTTTACCTGGCTGCGCCAGTAGGATTTTTGAGGAAGAAGTTTTTAATCATCAGTTTAGTCATTGTTTGTTGTGCATATTGTGTTATTCTGGGTTATAAACAATAATACTGTAAAGTTTCATAAAAATCCGTTTAATAGTTTTTGCGTGAAAGAGTAACAAACATTCATACAAACTTTAGAAGGAAGTAGGATTCAAACTTTAAATTGTCTCTACTCTCACGGTCATACCACATATAAGAACGAATATAGGTATAGCTTCTCTGAAAGATCTTATCATGGTGAGATCTAAGCCCTACCTACCTAAGTTTATCATTGTATTTAAAATTTAATTTGAAGTTCGATAGCAACGTTAGCTCGATCGATAGCATAACTAGCCCTTCCTCAGACTTCCCCAAGCCTCTATATCACCAAACTTGTAATTACCTCCACAAATTGTGCAGCTCAAAAGACGTGTACTTTTTAAGCCCCAGCGAGTTAGAAATTAGTTATGGTCGTAAAACTCGCCTTACACGCCGCAGCGAGACGCCATAAACCTAGCTTGTCTGTGCTCTATACTCTATGGCAGCCTTTCTCAAAGTGGACGATGACGCCCCCTTGTGGGCGCTGCAGAACTAAAGGCTGCGGTATAGCTGGACACGGCTAAATTACTGCTTTAATGAAAATGGCGGAAACAAAAAAAATGGTTCCAGAAAATTCTAGCCTTAAACTACTCGTAGCACTAGACAATTCGATATATTGGACTGTATTTCTGCGGTTTAGATGCCTACAGAATTACTTATTACTTACATAAAATAAGGACTAAAGGGGTAAGAGACCCAGAAAATATCGGGGCGTTGTGTAGGCTTGGGGGGCGATTTGTAACTTCCTCAGAATNTTTTTGGCTCCACTAGCGCTTCGAGGCAAATAAGGCATATTTTTTTAACTAAACCATACCTCCACTTAGCTAAATATTGAAAAGATTATCACAAGTCAAGCGCAAATGGGGTTCGAACCAACGACCCTCAAGGCGAGTTCGACAAGCAACGTCAAAAATTGGGCTTTAAGCTGCGTAAGAATGATTTTTCAATGTCAGAAAATCTTAGAACTAGCTTTTACTCACGGCTTCGCCCGCGTGATATTACATTTATCACAGATCATTATAAATTATCGCCTATGCGTAGGTAAGTTATTCGGATGTTTAAATAATACTGTAAAGTTTCATCACAATCCGTTCAGCAGTTTTTGCGTGAAAGAGTAACAAACATGTTAACATCCAGACGTTCACACAAACTTTCGCGTTTAGTTTTTTAGTTTATTAGTAGGAAGTAGGATACAAATTAAATACACGATAATAGGCTAGATGACAAAATTTCAATGATTTGTCCGTCAGACAGATAATTAAAAAATATTTTTTATTTTCTTTCATAGGTAATTAACTAAATAATAACAGTGCTACATCGAGTTGAAATGGCGCGTTACGTCACGCTTGAGTAGATTTTTTATTCAAAAGTGACGTCACGCGACATTTCAACTGAATATAATACTGTAATTATTCGATTATGAAATAAATTAAAAAATATGCGTCCAAAATTTTTTTATTATCTGTCTGACGGACTAAATAGAATTTCGATTTCATTACCCAGTCATCATCCCTATTTCTTACCCCAGTGTGGGCGCGCCCCATCGCTACAACCGCTACGGCGCTACGTAGACGCCGCCGTTACAGAATGTCGCAGTCTCAATTTGCTTCTAGCACCAAACCAGGAATAAATTGCACTATTATAATAAGTATTCTGTAGCACAATAACGAGTGTTATCGTCGATAGAACAGTTTTTGCAATAGCAATAACTGTCACAAATATGGCGCAGTTTTGTTTGTACACCTGGGTCAAGAGGACCTTTTGAGGGCACTCTGGGATCTTACACAGTGTAATAGGTTATATTTTGCAACTAAAACGTATAGTTTGATGTACAAACGGCAACACTGTTAACTATCCATTTCCGTTTTTGCGCTCGCTCTAATCAAATGGTGATTTTTTGCGATAGAACGAGATGGCATGACTGGCAATGGGCAGTTAACACTGTTGCCGATAGTACTGTCATCTGTGTAATAATATCATGAGTTAGAACTTTTTTGATTACATCCAATTTTTCAGTGTTTTAATGACATTAAAATTTGTGTTTCTTGCGCTGCTTCTTCTCAGCACTGGCCCATTTATAGTCCCGAAGCAGTGGTAGGGTTAATACACTGGGACGTGTAAAAGTGCTTTTTAAAAGCCTATAAAAATAAATGAGTTTTATGAGCTTTTTTTAATATTCTTTCGTTCCACACATTTCTGATTTTTGACTTGACTTGATTATTTGATTCTTTCTAGCTCTTGGTATATAAATTGATTTTCCTTACAGACAATACTCATAAATGAATAGAACATTGAACTTTTTGCCCAATTCTCTCATTACGTGCTGATGTATTTTCCCGAAATTGTAGACATACAGGGTGGAAACGATAAGTGATTAAACTATACAAGATATCGAATAATTGGTGGGTAACATTGAATTTTCGGATAGATCCAGTTTATTCTGTAACCTATTATTGATACCGTTTGATAGAGCTCATGAAGCACTCTCAGGAATTCAGGATCAATATCTAGTTTTTTGATATCTTATAGTGTTTGGAAATAATCCAGTGAGATCACTTTTTCCACCCTGTACATTTGGACCGGAACAAACGAATAATCAAAATAAAACTCTTTTATCACGGAGGAGTCACAATTATAACTCTACATATCAAATATTTGTATAAAAATATATACAGTTATGAAAATCCGAAGTTTTCTTCTTTGCATTAAAAAAGTAACATTATAAAATCATAACCAAATTCCCACAAAATGCTACCTGAGCTAAAATCCGAATTTTATCTTTCTCTACATTATTTTAGTTGAGACGGGTCCTAGTTGGACTCTTCATTATTGTAGAGTTGAACGCTCTCTCTTTGGGGTAAAGATTCAAGTTATAAGGCACAACAAGCTAAATACTAGGCATCATAAGTTATTCTAATAGATGTCCTGAAGCAGTGGTAGGGTTAATAATGGGACGTGTGAAAGTGCTTTTTAAAAAGTGCTTGCAAAAATAAAATGAGTTTAACGTCGTTTTGGAGCATTCATAGGTATAGGTATAGTTTGAAAGATCTTTATCATGGTGAGATCTAAGCCCTACAGTCACTAGAAAAGTAGAGATAGATAAGTAATACAGATTTTTACATCAGTTTATCATTGTATTTAAAATTATATTTGAAGTTAATTAACACCGTTAGCTCGATCGATAGCATAACTAGCCCTTTCCTCAGACTTCCCCAAGCCTCTATATCACCAAACTTGTAATTACCTCCACAAATTGTGCAGCTCAAAAGACGTGTACTTTTTAAGCCCCAGCGAGTTAGAAATTAGTTATGGTTGTAAAACTCGCCTTACACGCCGCAGCGAGACGCCATAAACCTAGCTTGTCTGTGCTCTATACTCTATGGCAGCCTTTCTCAAAGTGGACGATGACGCCCCCTTGTGGGCGCTGCAGGCCTAAAGGTTGCGGTGTAACTGTGGACACGGCTAATATTACTGCTTAGTGAAAATGGCGGAAACAAAAAAAATGGTTCCAGAAAATTCTAGCCTTAAACTACTCGTAGCACTAGACAATTCGATGTATTGGATTGTATTTCTGCGGTTTAGATGCCTACAGAATTATTTATTACTTACATAAAATAAGGACTAACGGGGTAAGAGACCCAGAAAATATCGGGGCGTTGTGTAGGCTTGGGGGGCGATTTGTAACTTCATTTATTAGGAGGACTCTTAGACACAGACTGAGCTCCCGACTCTCAATTGCAACTGCTAATTTAGCTCACAATAAGTACTAATACTTATATTATCACGCAATAATTTATTTAATTTCAAGTTATAGTGGTTTTTAAGAAAAAAAACGGGGGCGCTAGAAATAATTTATTCTCAAAGTGGGCTGTAGACAAAATAAGTTTGGGAACCCCTGCCCTACAGCGATGGGCGGGCGCCCCCCTCCGCCCAACCCGCGGCGGCCAGTCTGCCCGCGGCCGCCCCCGGCGAAACACGTGCGCGCGCAAAATAATTAACAAAAGAGTGCCCTCGTTGATACGTGTTCCAAATCCAAATCAGTGACATTTGTTTTTTTAATCCAGTGCTCGGACCGTTTTTTTTTCCACCGGAATCGATCTGTTGCGTGATCGCCGGCTTATTGGGTTATTCTTGGATTTTTGCAAACATTTTTAGTGTAAATTGAGATTATTCGGAATTGTATCGATTTTTCATTGGCCGGTGCTAACGATTTCAGTTAACACGCAATCAAAGGTCGCTGGGTACGGTTAAATAATTATTTGTTTGGTATTGGATAACGTTCTCGTTAATATTGATCGGCTGACCGCTATAACACGGCAGGATATGATTTGCCTTCGCTTTGGTTTCAGTCGGTAAAAATATGTGTATTATTTTTACACAACATCCTGAAATATTTCCGTCGAATCTAACAGAAATGAAAATATTTAGGATACTTTAGGAAATATTTTTTGTCCATTTTTACTCACCTACTTACTTGGACTCGAATCCTACTGGAGATTATTTCGTACTTAATAATTGGCCAAATTAAGCTGAAATTAGCCAGTAATAAAATAGGCACTTGTGTTTAATGATTTATTTTAATTGTTTAATAATTTACTTGCAAGATAATTTGAATTTCAGTTTAGAAATTCTGCAACTCTACATATTGCAACTGAGTATGTAATGCATGTTATTGATTTGAATATGCATTTAATGAATATGTATGCGATATTATAACAGAGTCAGCATGTAATTATTTGTCAGTTTTAAATACATTATTTTCGTGGTAGAGTAAGGCTTGCGTAAAAAGAAAATATTTGTTGGAGATTAATAATTTTCTTTGCGTCTCCAACTACAAAGATAAAAATTAAACAAAAAGTTTAGTATTAAATAAATAATTTAGCATCATAAATACCCAGGATTATGTCAAAATTTATACAATTTACCGACCACTGCCATCCGTTTACAGTAAAGCTGTACTAAACAAGCCTTACAATGTTCCGCATTTTATGAGTGTCCTGTCAAGTTCCGATTAATTGGGGTTAAGCTGGCTCAACCAGGATTAAAGCCGCCGGGAACGGGACCGTAATAAAATAAACATAACAAATTGTTATGTAACTATTGGATAACTTATCTAACAGATGGTTGTGGTGCCGGGCCTTTTTTTTAACTAGAAAATTATAAATAACTTGAAAAAATCGAAGGCAGCTCGATTTTTTCAAGTTATTTATAACTTTCAAATTAGTTTGAGATGTGACTCTTAAACGCTAAAAAAAAATTATTTTTAAGTTGTGTAAGTTGTGTTGCTTGAAATGTCATTGATTTAATTATATTTATGCAAAAATTTTGTATCGTATCGGATGCTAACGTGTCTATTTGGCATTTATTAATTTATTTTAATCGTAAGGTAACGTCATTTCAACTGGTTTTCCTAAATAAATAAATAAATAAATAAATATTTTTTTTTTAAATCTTAAATATCAAATCATATTTTGTCATGTGAAAAATATTATATTCCTTGTTATTATTAAAACGATCGGCTGACACGAAAATTAGCAGTTTAAAAACTTAATGAAACTGCATTGTCGTGTAAAATTTTTACAAAGTAGGTAAACTACTTAAAAAGTCTAGTTGTATTTTAACGAACAGTCGCGTGTAAAATTAGTTTTATTTAGTAGGTAGGTAGCCAGTAGGTAGGTACTAATGATTTGCAACAAACCACTTACTTTGTTAATAAATAACTAAATAGTTACAATTAAGTTCATAAAAACCATAAAAGCTATGTTACTAATAGAATAATTAGTTTAAAAATACAAAAAAGAACTGCTTAAAATACCTATTTCCGCAACTCCCTCATGACGGTGTAACGAAGTACTTGTAGAAGTAGACCAATAAAATCTATCATCATTAAATTACACATCAATCTTTTTTACAAGTTCACTGCCTTGGGCATAAATAAATCTGTCAATAAAAACACTAAAGTCAGGCAAAAATGCTATCGTGCAAGCAGAATGCTTCGATATATTGATGGGGGCAACGCACCAAAAGGATCGGGGGCAATACCCAGCCTTGCCCCCTTGTTTGGGCCCAATTTGCGGCCATCCATCATCCCCCCTCCTTTTAACCCCCTTTGTTGAGTAAGACGCAATGATAAGCATGTTTTGGTAATGGTTTATGTAGAAAAAACGTTTCAGGACGTATTTTGTAGAGACTCAATTGAGTCTACTCTTAAGAAAAGATTGACTTGTGATTGATCTCAATATTGAATTTCAATTTATGCTTTATTTTAGCATGAGTGATGGTTCAATGACTACTAAAAGGGTGAAATTAAATTTATCAATTCCAATGTGAAGAGACTATTTCATTTTCTCTCATTCATAGCTCTGTACATTTCTAAATTAACACTTTTGACTTCAAATTTCATCATCATCATCAATATTTTGGTCTCTACTTTTTTACCTATTGGGAAAACACTGGCTCCTGAAATACAGTTTACACTAGTTTAGGAGCCAGGGTTTCAATATAAAGTGTTACAGTGTATTACATCAATAAAGATATTCTTATTCATATTAAACTTTGCTCCATTTTTTTGTAGCTGACTGTAGTACAGCACTGCTGATGTTTATGTTGTCTTTGCTCTAGTATTATATTGACAGAAAATTTTCATATCCTTTATTGTGTTTGATTCATACAAACATTATAATACAAGCGGCCGCCCGCGACTTCGTACGCGTGGACCTTGTTTTACCCCCGTTAGATATCGTGTTGATAGATGGCGACGTCCAGACATCCAAACTTTCGCCTTTATAATATAGTAGGATATGTTAATCTGGGTTATAAACAATAATACTGTAAAGTTTCTACAAAATCCTTTCAGTAGTTTTTGCGTGAAAGAGTAACAAACATCCAGACATCCAAACTTTCGCCTTTATAATATTAGTAGGATCTGCAGTTGTTTGGCTTGTATATGATGCGTATCGGATAATGACGACATTTCAAAACTCTACCTCACATTCCCAGCACATAAACAGTGAAAATTAAACAGATAGAGAACCATAACATGCAATACCAAAATAACTCTTTTTACATAACATCCGTGGCACATAAATGACTCCAATCACACAGAAAAGTGTTTCTTAAACCTTTGCTTTAAGGTTTAAATCGTTTAAACGACGACTCTACATGTGCAGGAAACTACAAAATGGCTAAGGGAAACCGAATGGGCCAATATTTGCATAGAATCTGTTTGCTAGAGCTATGTGTTAACTGTTGTTTTAAACTATCGTTTTTGGCGTGTGGGTGTAAGTTTAAAGTAAAGCTCATATTATATTTTACACTTTGGAAATTATAGTGTGTGCTTTACCGTATCTTCAGCCATTGCGTAGGTGTGGGACATTATGACCCGCCATAGGCGTCTGACAAGGCTCAATCAGACCAACTTAACCCTTACAGGCCTTGGTTAAATAGAGCCCACATCAATTTGAACTTGCTGTGAAGATACGGTTGAAAACCAGTGACTATTTGAGCCTGGTTAAGGGTTAAAATCTTCTGTAGCACGAAATAATTTTCTGTTATGTTTTGATCACACTCCATGACTAGAAACATGGAAATATATTACTACGCAATTATAAAGTGTACTGTCACTTTTGTACCTAATTACCCCGATTGATCTCTAAGGAAAAATTGCGATAAAATCTTTATTTTGATTCTCTTTCGTTTTAAAATTTAACATGAACTCACAGCCATAAAAATCTATAAAACCAATATTTACTTGATGTGTTGTTGGCACCAGCTAAATCTCGAATATTTATAGCTCCATAAACAAAATACGCAATCTGTTACCAATAAACTTTCACAGACTGCTTTAAACTTAAATTCAAATTGGAACTTGTAAAATACTGGCTCTCAATTTCTCAATTTTCTTATAAGCGTTTCTAAATCTTCTATTTTGCTGATCCTTTTTAAGAAATTGCATTTTCCTATCAAAATAGATCCACCAATTTGCACTCAGTCACTTCGTAGCATTTTCTTCGAAAAAAGTAACATTTATAATGGAACCAGCATTCACAAAAGACAAACAGTTCGTTTGTATCTTGACTTGTCGTATGAAACGAAGCTTGTTGCTAGCTATGTTCATCAGGGATAATTTTGGATTCTAATGGTGAAAGAATTTTTCAAATCGGTCCAGTAGTTTCGTAGCAAATTCACTTCAAACAAACAATCAAATCTTTCCTATTTATAATAATTTAGTGTAGAGTAGACAATACAGGGTGTTGATTTCAATCCTCGCCATATTTATTTAGGTGATCTATAATGACTTAAAAAAACGCATTATCCACCAAAAAAAAAATTACAAACGAAAGTGGAATTTTTAGCAAATATTTTCCGTGCGAAATCAACTGTACTGTGGCTCGCAAAACTGCAATAAGTAGTTTACACTGCGGCACCATCAAGCTGCGCGGCGCGGATCGCTCGCTTATCATGTCGGATAGCCTACTGAGGGAAGCCACGTAAAGTAGGCAGTGTAAATTGGTATTTTTCTTTGCTAATTAAAGTTAAAGTTCGTTTTAAATTTGTTTCGAAGTCAATTTTTTTGGGAAGCTACTTAATCAACTCCCTAAATATTGAAATCCGCACCCTGTATATCCACCTTCCCCGATCTTAAAACAAAGCGGCCTATTTCGCCACCTATTTCTTCATCAAATCAATCCATTGTTCTGCGCAAACGCTTCGTTACGATACCGGCGCGCGCGCACTGAGGCAGGACGGCCCTGACTGGCGAAACTGTTGGCCCATCCGATAATATCGTGACGACTGTACTTAATACTCGATTGAGGTTGCTTTGTTTGAAAAAATATCTAGTATGGATTCAAATAAGATAATGTCCCGTCAAAACCTTAGTATGGGAAAATTAAAGTAAGATGGTGCACATCTTACTTTAACTTTGACAAACGTCAAAAATCTGTCATACTCCATACAAAAAACACCGGCTATCGTTAAAGTTACGGTTAAAGTTAGGTGGTGCAACTCAGCCATAAATATTTTTTTTACAAATCAGACTCCTGGTAATGGAACCAACCTGAAAAAAGTTTATGTGGTCTGATTGGTAGGACCTAGCCAATAGGACCACATGGCCACAGGGATCATAACCAAGCTAAATAAAATAAATGCTCATTTTATAAAAAAAACTTATATTGTCATTTAAGTAATATGGAAATGTCATTTTAAACCAGTGTTCGTCCCGGGTTTAAGTTTTGTGTAATGGGCTCAGCTTTTATTTTGCCACAGTAAATAGCTGGATTTAGATTTCTTTCGTGGTTCACCTGAAAATCGCAGATTAATGAGTTTAACTAAAAACTCCCTTTGACATTTTTCCTATAATGGACCTCACGCCAATAGCTGTGTAGGTACAAGTTTTTAATTAGTTTAAAGCTGTAATAAAATATGTAACGTTATTTAATGAAGTATTTATAATTTGACTTTGATTAGGATACATACGATATATGGTACTTCTACTTACCTAGGTAATACAGGTACTCATTGAGTAATTAATTAATTGATCCCTTGTAAAGCAACAGGATATTAGGATTTCGTAATTTATATCAGTTATTATTATTTCTGTTTATGTTTTTTATTGCAGTCCATTTGGACTGACTTAATAAGTCTAAGTAATTAATAAAAAGTCGACAAAAATGCATAATTTCATGTCTCTTGTTACCTCATGCATAGGTCATAATAAGACCATTTCCACTAAAATTACTAGTTACATAAACACATAATCAAAACAATCAAATTTCACATAGCCATCAGACGAACTGATAACAATCTTCAGATCTTAGTCCGGGCTTTTAACCAAACGACTGAAAATAATAAAACTGGAACAATTAGATGTAATTACGAAGATTCGCTCTCAAGCGAAAGCGAGAGCCATGTGTGGTACAGACAGCACATTAGCACCTTATGTCAAATACATACGTGCTATTTTGCTCCAAAATTATGTAGTCTGATGAGCGGTTGACTGTACTAAATGCAGTCTCCTTTCGTAACGCATTCAAAATCGTTCCCATGCCTGTGAGGAGCCGCCGCCGTTAACGCTAAGTGTACATTGATGGTCTTAAAAATCGTAATTTATTTATTTAAGTAGGTACAGATAAGACATACACAATCAAATGGCTAGAAACATTGAAAACTATAGTAATTATTAATTCTGTACGAATAATATCCAGTGTAGCTAAATTTTAAGAACTACGACAGAGCTATGTAGGTACTTGCTTTTGCTCCCACCGGATTCACCCACGTAAAATTAGTTCATCATTACGAAACTAATACCAAACAACAAAATATAAGTTTTTCTAAGATTATTCAATAAAATTAAATGGGAAATACTATTACTAATGCAATGACTTAAAATATTTTGTTATACATTTTTCTTCTTATTTTTAAACAAACTTTTTTACTTGTTGTTATAAAAAAACTTGTGCTGTGTTTTTTGTAATATATCGTGCATTTTTCATACAAGTAATATTCTCCACAGCACACATAATTACATAAACCTTTCATTTATCAGTACAATTCCAATATGCATTTTAAAATCCTCGAAAAAACCCTGGTCACGCAATTCATTACTATTCCTTACCGAACAAATTGCCTAACGAATTAAAACCCTACAGTGTGCGCCACTCTCAACTTCACTTCACACGCAGAATAGTGATGTGCTGAAAGTGAAATGTGAGAAAGTGTAAGTGTAAAGTGTTACGCAGTGATGTGACTTGGCTTCTGAGGCAAGCATCATGGGACTTCACAAGCGGGGAAGTGAGTATTAGTATAGTTAAGATAGATCCATGGTATAGCTAAGATTAGGGTACCTATCTAAAAAACTTTATTTACTAACACTTGTTAGTGATTGTTTGAAAATTGTCCTTTGTTCTTTTTTTTTGTAAATTATGATTTTAAGTATTTTTATTGATTTTAAGCAGTCGACACATTTCCCAGTTATTTGATATTTTACTTTATAGTAAAGGAAATAATTTAAGATTAATATTTCGGGAATTTTCTTTGGCATGAAAAAATATAATATCTGTGCGTATAGTGAACGCTGTATTCTCTAGATATTTAATGTCATCTTTTGCTTTCATGGAAAGACATCCATCTTGCCATTTAAAGTTTCTTGTTTCTTGTTTCTACAGCTAAAAACATGAGTAAGCTGTAAATATAAACAGAATTCGTTTGATCATAGCGAAATTGCTTCAATTGTGCTCATGAATGCGGCAATTTGCTGGAACAACCGCTCATGACCTTATCACGTACAGTCGGCTACAAAAGGCATAAGGCATAAGGACAAACACAAAATACACTCGGAATTTTTATTAAAAAGCTGAAGAAATATTTATTTGGTTGAACGTGACAAACTGAGGGACTTACTGGTTCGATTTTTTTTGTGTAGGATAGTCAATTTATCGAGGAAGGCTAACACCACGTTACGACTAATAGGAACGGAGTATTAAAAAAAATTTCTAAAATACGGGAAATATTACATAGGTACCTCAAACGATTTTCACGCTAATGAATCTTTGTAAGCTTTTTCTCGCGTCTCACTGTACCTACTCAGATATGATTTGTTGTAATGTATTTTTCCAACTCACTGTACCTACTCAAATATTATGATTTGTTACCGTACATTTAGAGGATTTCGTTGGTAATAATCACTTAGTAAGATCGGGCATGTTTTAAGGGCAAAATGCTGAAAAATAATCAATTATAAAGTTTAAACATGCATTTTTCTATTGGGTTGGTCACCCAACGTCTGTCTCGATGGGTTTTGACTTGAATCAAGGTCCTATGTCCCCTAGATGGAGCAGAGGGTGTTCACAACAGTCCTCCATCGCGTTTGGTCTCGCTCCAAGTCTTGCCGATTTTCTTCACCTCGTTTGGTTTTGACAAACAAAATCTTGTATTCAATTGTGTAATCATGACTATCAAACATGGTCATTATTAGTAAATACAGTCAAACATTTGAGCCGCAATTACTTCAGAATGACACGGTCATCGCTCGTCATTCCCTCATTAAGTCATCGTCTCGTAATGACGTGAAAGTTAAGTATAATTTAAACAGAGTATGTTTTGGTTGGTCATCGCGACAAATACCTTAAACTTTAAAGTGTCACTTGAAAGTATGACCAAGAAATGTGGAGATTATGAGGTATTAATGTTCAAGGTAGGTACATTCGTTCGTTTCAGCCGAATGACGTCCATCATCATCATCATCATCATCATCATCATCATTTCAGCCATAGGACGTCCACTGCTGAAGGCCTATGTTCAGCAGTGGACGTCCTATGGCTGAACCNGCTGAACGTCACTGCTGAACATAGGCCCCCCCTAATGCTTTCCACGTTGATCGATTGGTAGCGGTCTGCGTCCAGCGCTTCCCTGCTACCTTTACGATGTCGTCGGTCCACCTTGTAGGTGGACGTCCCACGCTGCGTTTTCCGGTACGCGGCCTCCATTCTAGATCTTTGCTGCCCATCGGCCATCAGTTCTGCGTACTATGTGCCCTGCCCATTGCCACTTCAGCTTGCTAATCCGTCGGGCTGACTGACGTCCACTGCTGGACAAAGGGTCCCCCAAGGACCTCCACTACGACCGGTTCTGAGCTGCCCGCATCCAGGCACTTCTCGCGACCTTGTTTACCTTTAATGATTAAATCGGTGTTACATTAGTGGATAATTATTCTGGATTAGGAGTTCCTGGGTTGTGATCCCAGATGGTACACAAATTGAAAAATGGCCTTGAATTTGTTCAAATTAAAATTCGAGTTCCAATTTGATTAATAGGTAGGACATAGTAAGCTGTAAACAACCTGATTAGCATAAATTAAAAACTATTTTCGTTGCGGGGACAGTTAGTAGTCTTCTGAGAGTATTCTTCCTTTAGTAATTTGTTTTTTATTGGCTGTAGACCAGTTGGAAGTGACTTTTACGTTTTTAGTACGTAGGTTTTTTAAATGTAAAAGTTGGAACAAAAAGGGCTGTACAATTTAGCGATCTACATCATTAACAAAGAAACTTACTTAAACGACACTTGTCAAATGCAAAATTAATTAAAGGTGACAACAACATGCATTCGAGACTAAAGCAACAGCAATAGAAATTAAAGAACTGACATAAATGTGGTGAAATCAAGTCTAGGTAACCTCCAAGGGTTTTTCCGAGCCGAATTTCCAACAGGTGGAAAAAAATAGCAAATTCGAGTACTTTAACAAATTGTGGCACGCATTGTGTTAGATTAGATCATTAGACAATACAGCAACATAATGGGAATCCTTTCGGCATTTGTAACGAAATTAGGCAAGTTCCATTAAGTCTGGGTCCGACGTAGAGGACGGGCGACCGAGTCTGAAGGTCGCGCGCAATCGATATACGATGCGGGTATGTCTGTCTTAGGTGAGACTAGCTCTACCTTCGAACTCCTATGTTCTTCTGATTAATTTCGTTGCAGGTCCAATGACAGTTTAACTTTCCCGGACAAACTTGACCTTCACTGCTCGGGTTTTTATTGGCGGTCAAGTTGTAGATCCTGGCTACACAGGAGTTGCAGCGGTGGGAACGAGAGTTGGGATAGTCCCGTAGCTCTATCTGCGACTTTACGCGAGTTATCTTCGTTCGTTTCAACCAAAAGCGTCAAACACTGGTTAATAATTATTAACAAGCCCTTGTCCAGTGATATGATAATTAAAGTTTGTTTTTGTTTTAAAGAGTATTAGTTAGTACCTATTGCTCGATTTTGAAACACAATGTGAGATTCTAAGTGGTTTATCATTCTTCAATAGTTCTAGCAAACATTTTAACCATTAAGTTCTTTGAATAACTGACATGTGCCTAGTCTCAGACATTTATTAACCGTTTTGTTGCAACAAGGCAATTCCCACGAGGCTTGTCTACTCGATACTAGGTGTTTTATTGACATACTAGCACATTATGACACTATTATGGTGCATTTACTACGTTTTGTGGAGCAACGTTTGCTAAGTCGCGTATTTGTCATTAAATTTAGTGTTTCTTGCTTTTGCAATCGGGTCATATTCTTACCTACGCCTGTATCAAACGCACAGCGTTGAATAGAGCTCTGTGATTGGTTCATGTGTCACCCTGTGCGTCCACGCGCACTGTGAGACCTCATAGTAATGTTTGTTAATACGGGCGCTTGATAGTTTCGATGACTCTTTTATAATGCGAACAGCTAGGGACTGGAATTCGTTGCCTGCTGCTGTCTTTCCCGAAAACTATAATCCGGGCCTCTTCAAGGCGAGAGTGAATAGGCACTTACAGGGCAGATATATGTACCATCCTAGACTGCATCCCACTTAACATCAGGTGCGATTGTGGTCAAATACCTGCCTTGTTATGCATAAAAAAATAAAAAGTTTCTACTTCAGGAATAAGTCTTTCACGGGGACATTGAGGGTGTTTCTATTGTTATTGCTACACAGTTAATTTCTTCTAAGTGTCTTACTTTCACTTCATCTTCTGCTTCACTTAGTATTAAAAAGAGATCTACCTACATTTTTACGAATTGCTAGGGTATATCCTAGTTAAATGTAATAACAGAGTCGGATTATTCGCATGACTCATGAGTTAGGTTTTTTTCATGACAAATCATACCCCTCGTAAATTATATGAAGCACAAAGAAGACTAATTTAATACGCAGATCACGATGTTATTATGTGATACGGATGACTCAGCGATACAGTTACTATAGGTACTGAAGATGTTGTTATCTAATAGAATAGGCTTGTTACTGTTATTGGGCTTTTCACATTTATACTATCGACTACCCTCGACAGGACCTTTTGGCTGATAGCCTGGGACTACAAAGACGTTGAATTAACGTCATATTGAGAGCAAGTGATTTTCACGCTAATTTAAGTGCCAGTGTCTTTATATTAATGTGGGGACTTTCACAGTTTACAAAAACAGAGGCTGACAAAGGTGACTGAGTTTCTTCCGCCATTTCTTCTGAGCACCAGCCTGTATATTGTCCCGAAGTGGTGGTAGGGCAAGCTATATTTGGGACGTGTATAAGTGCCCTGGAAAGGGCCTATGTACTGAATAAACTATTTCATTTCATTGTAATTATTAACCAATCAGCTTAGATCACTGGTTCCCAAACTTATTTAAGACGCTCCCCCTTTCGACCATACAAAAAATTGTGCACCCGCCCTCCTCCAGTCAAGATTATTTATTGCTATTGGTCGTATCTCGAGCAGTATGGAATGCATTCTCTCAGCGGTCGCAGGTTTTTTATACAGATGGCCCGCGCCCCCCTTTAAAGGTCTTTGCGACTCTCCTGGGGGGCGCAACCCCTAGTTTGGGAACCAATGGCTTAGAAGAACGAAGTATAGAAGTAATATATTATTTTCATTATCTATATTTCTGCAGCCCTTAATTTCAGCTAAAGCTTTCACAGCTCTACATTTACCATAACTGAAGCGAAACAAAGTTTTCCCCTCATAATATCACCACGTGTAATGATTAAAAGTTACAAAACATGGATCCCAAACGACATACCTCCAGTCCCTTCAAAATAGGGCAACACCCATTTGCCGTAACCCCATAACCATGTAGTTCGGAACTCAATAGCTCCAGCTCCGAACTATCAATTATGTGCGTGCGTTATGTTGGCACTACGACCGGAAGTGGGCCCGGCGCCATTACCGTTACGTTTTGTGTACTGCGTGTGGACATACCTTTATAATTTGCGGCAAGCCACGAGATATGGCGGACACAAGAAAATTAATAATGAATTTTCTTTTCATTTCAGTCGGATGTGGTTTTTGTGTAGGACTGCTTAACTGTTTCTGCTGCTTTTTTGCTGCTACACTCGCTTTGCTGGATGGGTTGAAGCGTGCAAACTTAATGTTCACATTTTTATCCTTAATTCGTCTCATACGACATCCTTGAGAAGAGTGAGATGGTTGATGGTTATACCTTAGTCACTTCTCACAACTCTCAAAGGAGTGAGACCTAAGAGTGCCTCCACATAACCATAGTCTACTACACCAAACCCAAATGGTCAACACACTTAAGCGTTCCAATTCCAACACTAGTAATACAAACTCTTGCCACTGTTCTTGCTCTACCACGAGTCCCTATTCTGCTTTACTTAAACCATACGGTGAAGAAACAAGCATTCCTATTTCAAATATAATTAATGGAAATTCCTTTGATCCAGCTTACCACGAGAAAGCTTCATAAACTCTCTCATCACTTCTAAATGTAACAAAGTCAATCGCTTGTACCACAGTTGTGATGCAGCAGATTGTTATGGGCCCCATAAACGCTCCTAGCCCAATACCGGCGAGTGGGCCTTAATGCCCATTACACCGTGTAATATCGATGGCAACCAATACGGTGTTTTTCGAAAATGGGAGGGTTGGCAGATAGTGTAATGCGGGTTATGGAACTAATATCAATTTGTGAGCGAACTGAAAGCCAGTTCAATTAAGTTTCTTTCATCCGTCAAGATATATTAATAAAATAATCATAACTATCTCAATAGTTAACTACTAAGCTTTTGAATTAGTGAAGCTTAATACATATTTACAACTAGTTGACCCGGCGAACTTTGTTCCGCCTTAATGGCAATAAATAAGCGTACTTTTTTTTTAATTCGAACGGGATAAAAAGTATCCTATGTCCTTCTCCTGGCTCTAAACTACCTCCCTGATAATTTTCAGCTAAATCGGTTCAGCCGTTCTTGAGTTATAAGTGGAGTAACTAACACGACTTTCTTTTATACAGTGTGAGTCACGTTAAAGTGTACATATGAAAATAGATGTGGTTTTTATTACTTTGTATTATTCTCTATCGTATTATCTTTGTAAAACCAAAAATCGCATGTCTCTATCCCTACTACAACATTTGCTATGATCGTTTGAACAAAGGCCTGCCACAACATTTTTCTCCGCTACAGTTAGAGACAATTTTAATTTTAACTAAAATGCTTATTTTACTTTGAAATCTTTTGTTTTTATTTGAAATCTAACTTGTCTTTATCAAAATAACAAATCTAGAGCCATTTTCAGTTTCGTCGATTCGAAGCGTTGAATGGCGCGCCCGGAGAGGCTTAGTTCAAACGATCATAGCAATTGTTGTGATAGGGATAGAGACATGCGATTTTTAGTTTTACAAAGATAATACGATAGAGAATAATACAAAGTAATAAAAACCACCAGTTATAGGGGCATTTTTTAGAGAAATTTATCAAATAACCAAAAAAACACGAATTTTTAAGCAGATTTTTTTCAAAAATTATCATTTTTTATTATTTGTTGGCCTTTTTTGTGTATTTTATGTATTTTTTTAGTATTGCCTGTTATTTAGCATTATTATTGTTTTTATTTTATCAGGATATACCGCTTAGTTTAAAAGTTATTACGTTTTCTTTACAATAAGTAATTGGAAGAAAAAAATTTCTATAAAAAATTTAAAAAAAATCTCAAAAAAATTTTGAACTCTTTTTTGTCGATAAAAATAGGTCTAGTTTCATCTATTTTCATATGTACACTTTAACGTGACTCACACTGTATATAGACGACGACATACAGTAAGGCTGAGTTGCACCACCTTATTTTAACCGGGACAATAACAATAACCGGTGCTTTTTATATGGAATTTGACAGATTTTTGACGTTTGTCAAAGTTAAAATAAGATGGTGCAACTCAGCCTAAATAAATACTCTTTATCCATACTCTACATTCATTGACACAATTTGTCCCCTTCGGTATTCGAACCTGCAGCTGCTGCTAGCGTTTCAGTCCAATAACCACCAGGCGAGACGGCCATCATCAGATAGCGTCAAAAGCCAAAATAAACACAAAATAATGCAAATATCAGAATTTTAAAAATGAAATGAAAAAATATATTCATACTTACCTAACTAGGAAGCTTTTTTAAGGAAAAATAAGACTTGCAGGATTTTCAGTTACATAGGTACTAGTTATTGTATGAAGAATAAAAAATATGTTTAAAAAAAATCGTAACAGTCATAGTTACGTAAAATACAGTGGAGGCGAAGTCAAACCATATCTAATTAAGTCAAAAAATCCTTAAATATTGTTCCCACATTAACAAATTACCAACTTGGCCCCATAACGAACTGCTAGCGATAAGATCTTCAGCAAAACAATCAATGTGCCGAATCTCGGCCATTATGTGGAGCGACCACAACAACCTTGACACGAAATTCGTTACAGACCGTTTAGCTCAGAAATATTTGTTCTTTGTGTTATTGTCTGAGACACGTGAGGTACGTGTTTCATTGAGGATTTGAGACTAGTAATTGCCTGCGGCATCGCTCATTTTTGTGTATAGTTTGTGACGTACCCAAAGTGACCAAAAAGTTGGCAACACAACCTTATTCCATTTTAAAAAACGTGTTGCGAACTTTTTGGGTACTCTAGGTGTCACGAATTATTTGACGCAGACTGTCTCTACTTTGGTCTCTACACTGCCAATCAGATTGCTGCCAATCTTATTTGCCATCTTGTCTCTACATTGTAAGAGTGAAACTCGTTTATCAAATGTCCAGGCAAAGATCTCTAGGATTTCAGGATTTCATGGATCAAAGGTACAATCACAAGAGGTACATTATAAATTATAACATTTTTTCTTATCTACGGTGTAAGTTTCCATTGCATTGCCACTCCACTACCACTGAAAGGTTGAGCAAATAAAAGCATTGTACTACGCTCTTGAGCTTCTTGATGAACCTACGATCCCTAGACGCACTCAAGCTCAATGGACCAACGATCCTAAGAAGATGACTGGGCAATGGTTGGATAAAAAGAAGGTGATCATGCTTTTTAGCGATTGACGTCCAATGGATTGCAATTTGCTGAAATGACGAAGATGACCTGGTTTGAAAAACCCCCGTTAAGGGTAGAGAAAATATATCAAGCAAGTCCAATTCAGATTGATAGCAGACACCTCGTATAATCAAATTAAAGAGTAGATATAATTTGACGTACTACGTATAATAAATGAGCGGGGCTTCGGTCGAGGCGACGCACGAAGCCACTGAAGTGACTTAGGCCGGCTGTAGTATTTGTATCCACGGGTTATAAAGAGTATTACTTTTGCGTATGAATCACTTAATGTCTTTTTTTATGAATTTGTACTCCAGCTAACCTGATGCTTGGGCTTAGGAGCGTTTCAGCACAATAGTCCGGTCGATGGGGATGGAGTTGACCTCTTGGAATCGCAGAGCGAGGTCATTGATCAGTGGTGTAGGTAAAGATGAAATTTTAGAGGTGTAAGTTTGTGTTGAGGCCAAATTAATGATCTCTAGTTTGATTTCTGGTGGTTCGAAGAGAGCGGGAAGCATCTGAAAAGTCGGTATTTTGGTTAGCTATCTTATCATCTAAGAAAAACACGATAACATTTCTCTTCCACTTCCTTTACATAGCAACGAGCATATTTAGGACTCCTTATCGCGTTACGTTCAAATTCCTTAAGGATTTGCCACACTGCCTGCATTTGACCTAACCGTAGACAACCGTAGATAACAGAACTAACCGCTGAGCCACCTCCAATTGCTTCCATAAACTATGTATGTCAATCAAATAACAACATTATTGCTAGCTAAGTTGTAGAACGAATTCAGTGTGCCAAATCCTTAATCCAGTCCATGTTCCTAACTCGTAAGCCTTAGTCAATGTCTTACTTAAATTAACCATTGTTTTCTTTATTTCCAGAGAATGGTCTTCTCTCGTACGAGAATCCGAACTACCACTTGGACCCGTCGAGACTCGAATCTGCGATCTACAGCGACCTCTACGACATGCACGACGACAAGAACATGCCAGACGACTACGACGCCTACTTGGACAATAGGAGGTCAGTTTAACTCTTCCTTTTGCTCTATCTACATTACGGAGTATAGGTGTACCAGAATCTCATGGCAAATAGGGAAAATAAACTTTGTTGAGAGCAATACTGGGGAAATTGGAATAAACGATCTTAATACTGTTTATTTTTTTACTTTTATGACTTTAATATTAATGAACATGAAGTACGAATATACATTTTAGGTAGGTATGTGTATGAAGAATGTTGTACATCGGGAATGTGTCTTGAAAAATAAATAAATCGTATTATTAATTTAAGTAACTAATTTTATTAGGCATCATACTTTTAACTTATCACTTCATTCAGAACTAGAAAACGATTCTAAGAATTCCACTTGCAATTTCTTGTTCTTCAATAGATGATCAAAATAAAGAGATAAAATCTTTTTTTGACCATTTCCCTGCACCAATTTGTGAGATATACATGAAAANCTCCGCCCAGCCCGCGGCGGCCAGTCTGCCCGCGGCCGCCCCCGGCGAAACACGTGCGCGCGCAAAATAATTAACAAAAGAGTGCCCTCGTTGATACGTGTTCCAAATCCAAATCAGTGACATTTGTTTTTTTAATCCAGTGCTCGGACCGTTTTATTTTCCACCGGTATCGATCTGTTGCGTGATCGCCAGTTTATTGGGTTATTCTTGGATTTTTGTAAACATTTTTAGTGTAAGTTGAGATTATTCGGAATTGTATCGATTTTTCATTGGCCGGTGCTAACGATTTCAGTTAACACGCAATCAAAGGTCGCTGGGTACGGTTAAATAATTATTTGTTTGGTATTGGATAACGTTCTCGTTAATACTGATCGGCTGACCGCTATAACACGGCAGAATATGATTTGCCTTCGCTTTAGTTTCAGTCGGTAAAATATGTGTATTATTTTTACACAACATCCTGAAATGTTTCCGTCGAATCTAACAGAAATGAAAATATTTAGGATATTTTAGGAAATATTTTTTGTCCATTTTTACTCACCTACTTACTTGGACTCGAATCCTACTGGAGATTATTTCGTACTTAATAATTGGCCAAATTAAGCTGAAATTAGCTAGTAATAAAATAGGCACTTGTGTTGAATGATTATTTTAATTGTTTAATAATTTACTTGCAAGATAATTTGAATTTCAGTTCAGAAATTCTGCAACTCTACATATTGCAACTGAGTATGTAATGCATGTTATTGATTTGAATATAATTACATGCAATATGTATGCGATATTATAACAGTGTCAGCATGTAATTTTTTGTCAGTTTTAAATACATTATTTTCGTGGTAGAGCTTGCGTAAAAAGAAAATATTTGTTGGAGATTAATAATTTTCTTTGCGTTTCCAACTACAAAGATAAAAAAACTTTTTTAAAAAACAAGCTTTAGCCTGAAATGCAGTTGTACTTAAACGAAAAAAATAATTGTATGCTAGGTTCAAAGAATTTCGAAAGCTTGTATCGCGCATGGAATTAATTCCTCTTTTTTTCTGTTTGCGCTACAAGCTTCCGAAATTCTTTGAACCTAGCATACAATTATTTTTTTCGTTTAAGTACAACTGCATTTCAGGCTAAAGCTTGTTTTTTAAAAAAGTTTTTTTTATTATAATTTTATTTTACACTTTTTAGTTAACTATCTCAATCTCTGGGCCCTGGTCATCATTTAGCACAAAAGTGCTCGGGAAGTGGAATCCAACGAACCCAAACTCGATAAGTTTCCGCCGTTTCATTTAGGAGTTCCCATGGCCACCTCCTGACTCCATCATCAGACCAGCTCAATGGTACCATAATATTGCATTGTCATCGTACTTACATAAGTATACCAAATTTCAGCGCAATCGGTTGAGGAGAAGTGGCCTTAAATTCAGTTGCAAGATTTGTCCCACACATACTAACAAGTGAAGTCAATATAAAGCTTGTAAAAATTAAACAACAAAGTATTGAAAAAATAATTACCATCTTAAATACCCAGGATTATGTCAAAATTAAATGCAATTTACCGACCACTGCCATCCGTTTACAGTAAAGCTGTACTAAACAAGCCTTACAACGTTCCGCATTTTATGAGTGTCCTGTCAAGTTCCGATTAATTGGGGTTAAGCTGGCTCAACCAGGATTAAAGCCGCCGGGAACGGGACCGTAATAAAATAAACATAACAAATTGTTATGTAACTATTGGATAACTTATCTAACAGATGGTTGTGGTGCCGGGCCTTTGTTTAACTAGAAAATTATAAAAAACTTGAAAAAATTGAAGGCAGTTCGATTTTTTCAAGTTATTTATAATTTTCAAATTAGTTCGAAATGTGACTCTTAACGCTAAAAAAAATTAAATAACTTTTTTTTAAGTTGTGTTGCTTGAAATGTCATTGATTTAATTTATGCAAAATTCTTGTATCGTATCGGATGCTAACGTGTCTATTTGGCATTTAATAATTTAATTTAATCGTAAAGTAACGTCATTTTTTAGTTTATCATATTTTGTCGTATGAAAAATATAATATAGATCGGCTGACACGAAAATTAGCAGTTTAAAAACTAAATAAAAACTGCATTGTCGTGTAATTTTTTTACAAAGTAGGTAAATGAGTCTTTAAAAAGTCTAGTCGTATTTTAACGAACAATCGCGTGTATAATTAGTTTTATTTCGAGGTAGCCAGTGTAATTTGATTTGCTACAAAATCACAACAAACACTAACTTTGATCAAGTAATTTCGTTTGATAGTCAGTAGTTACTAAAGTAAATAAAATTAATGAAATCCATAACGAGTCCACAGTGTTAATGGATAGTTATTTTAAAAACAACTGCTTACACCTATGTCTGCATTCCCTTAATAACGATCTATCGAAATATAAGTAAGAAGTAGACTTTACTCCAATAACATGTAAGTAATTGATCATTTAGTTAGATCCTTAAGAGTCGGTAGTCTTTTTTACAAGTTCGTTTACTTGGACATAATAAAATCCCTAAAGTCAGGCAAAAATGCTATCATGCAAGCAGAATGCTTCGATATATTGATGGGGGCAACGCACCAAAAGGATCGGGGGCAATACCCAGCCTTGCCCCCTTGTTTGGGCCCAATTTGGGGCCATCCATCATCCCCCCTCCTTTTAACCCCCTTTGTTGAGTAAGACGCAATGATAAGCATGTTTTGGTAATGGTTTATGTAGAAAAAAGGTTTCAGGACGTATTTTGTAGAGACTCAATTATGAGTCTTCTCTTAATAATAGATTCACTTGTAATTGATATCAATATTGAATTTCAATTGATGCTTTAATTTAGCAAGAGTGATAGCCTAACGACAAACCTATTGCAGCGACTTAAAGGGTGAAATTAATATTATATTCATCAATACCAGTATGAATATTTGAAGAAACCATTTAAACACTCATTTATAGCTCTGTGAATTTTACCGAATCATGTACAAGACTTTGAAATCTCATCATCATCATCATCAATATTTTGGTCTCTACTTTTGGAGCACGCCCTCACTTCTTCTTCTTATCGTGTCGACAACAAACCTACACAGTGTCAGCCCAAAACCCTGCTATATGAGTGGCGTTGTCAGTAGCATTAATGAAATCTTCCTGTGTGCAGTTGTTTACTAATTTACTAAAAACAAATGGAACATTTGCCCTCCTCTCTCCACCCTTGTCAGACAGCCTGAGGAGGCCTTTTCTCATATTTATCCCGTATCTCATATACTCAATTTGTATACTTAGGAAAATAGAAAATACAATATCACCCCACTTTAGGTATATGATACATATAATTTTGGCACAATCCGGCACGAGCGGGGCAATATGTGTCCACAAACGCCCATGGTGCGGGCAACGACCTACAATAACATAATATGTTGGTACACTCGGCCTCAATCAAATATGCTGACACGGAAAACGTAAATCAAACGTTACGAGCAACTTTTGATTTACATTTCTATGGGTGTTGAGTTTTAATAGATTGATTAATTGAGTTTTTTTACTTGTTAATTAATATTTATTATAGGATTTATAAATGCTGCTTGATTTGTGTCTAAGTATAAAAAATAGTTTATGTTTAAAAACATTATTTTTACAAATCCTTCTGAAAGATTAGCTATGTGGCCCTCATAATATCGAAAGAGTGAATTCAATAATCGAACTGTAATAATTTAATAATTTTAAATGTAAGTAAACACATTTTACATAGGTAGGTACATTACATTTCACACACACACTGGGTTGTTAAATTTAATTTAACTTCACCATAATTAGAAACCATTAGAAATAAAAAAAAATCGTGAAATTATGTACTTTGAGATGTGTAATATATTATCAACTGTCTGTATTCATCATCATCATCATCATCATCATCATTTCAGCCACAGGACGTCCACTGCTGAACATAGGCCTCCCCCAATGCTTTCCATGTTGATCGATTGGTAGCGGCCTGCGTCCAGCGCTCTGTATGTCTGTATTCACCTATTGGGAAAACACTGGCTACTGAAATACAGTTTACACTAGTTTAGTTCAATATAAAGTGTTACAGTGTATTACATCAATAAAGATATTCTTATTCATATTAAACTTTGCTCCATTTTTTTGTAGCTGACTGTAGTACAGCACTGCTGATGTTTATGTTGTCTTTGCTCTAGTATTATATTGACAGACAATTTTCATATCCTTTATTGTGTTTGATTCATACAAACATATGCTTCTATATGATGAGTATCGGACAATGACGACATTTCAAAACTCTACCTCACATTCCCAACACATAAACAGCGAAAATTAAACAGATAGAGAACCATAACATGCAATACCAAAATAACTCTTTTTACATAACATCCGTGGCACATAAACGACTCCAATCACAAAGAAAAGTGTTTCTTAAACCTTTGCTTTAAGATTTAAATCTAAACGATTTAAATCTTAAAGCAAAGGTTTAAGAACTGTGACTCTACATGTGCAGGAAACTACAAAATGGCTAAGGGAAACCGAATGGGCCAATATTTTCATAGAGTCTGTTTGCTAGAGCTATGTGTTAACTGTTGTTTTAAACTATCGTTTTTGGCATATAGGTGTAAGTTTAAAGTAAAGGTCTTATATTTTACACTTTGGAAATTGTAGTGTGTGCTTTACCGTATCTTTAGCCATTGCGTAGGTGTGGGACATTATGACCCGCCATAGGCGTCTGACAAGGCTCAATCAGACCAACTTAACCCTTACAGGCCTTGGTTAAATAGAGCCCACATCAATTTGAACTTGCTGTGAAGATACGGTTGAAAACCAGTGACTATTTGAGCCTGGTTAAGGGTTAAAATCTTCTGTAGCACGAAATAATTTTCTGTTATGTTTTGATCACACTCCATGACTAGACAGATGGAAAGATATTATTACTACGCGATTATAAAGTGTACTGTCACTTTTGTACCTAATTACCCCGATTGATCTCTAAGGAAAAATTGTGATAAAATCTTTATTTTGATTCTCTTTCGTTTTAAAATTTAACATGAACTCACAGCGATAAAAATCTATAAAATCAATATTTACTTGATGTGTTGTTGGCACCAGCTAAATCTCGAATATTTATAGCTCCATAAACAAAATACGCAATCTGTTACCAATAAACTTTCACAGACTGCTTTAAACTTAAATTCAAATTAGAACTTGTAAAATACTGGCTCTCAATTTCTCAATTTTCTTATAAGCGTTTCTAAATCTTCTATTTTGCTGATCCTTTTTAAGAAATTGCATTTTTCTATCAAAATAGATCCACCAATTTGCACTCAGTCACTTCGTAGCATTTTTTTCGAAAAAAGTAACATTTATAATGGAACCTGCATTCACAAAAGACAAACAGTTCGTTTGTCTCTTGACTTGTCGTATAAACGAAGCTTGTTGCTAGCTATGTTCATCAGGGATAATTTTGGATTCTAATGGTGAAAGAATTTTTCAAATCGGTCCAGTAGTTTCGTAGCGGATTACTAATGTTTGGCCAAAAAACGTTTCCCAAATTATCACATCGCAAACAACGTTTCGCAAATTTTTATTTGGCAAATTCTCATTTGGCAAAACAACTTATTGCAAACTTTTAATTCGCAAATGTCGTTTTTGGCATATTATTGTTTAGCAAATTATTGTTTGGCAAACTATGTTTTGCCAAATGTTTCATTTGGCAAAAATATTTCACGATAAACTATTTACAAAATAATTTGATTGGTGCATAGAATGGATACAAATTAGCTTGTGGTTATTATTTTATTTAGTGGGTAGTTAATATAAAATTTGTTCTTAATTAATTTTCTTATTTCATTCTCTTTATCGAAATTTCCAAATGATTCATTCACAATAGAGGTGATTCTAGCGCTCGGCGGCCGCTGCCGCGGCACGCTTCGCTCGCCTTCGCGCATTAAGGGTCACTGTTCTAACCTAACCTAACCTACTATTTTCTGCAATAGATACCTACTTTTTGCAACCATACTATTTTCTGAAATCTCTTTGTTTTACATAAAATTCTTGTGAAAACCATGATCATGTACCTTATGCTTTGATTTGTGGGTAACGGTGGGTAAGTATGTGAAGTGTCAATTTGACCAAACAAATTATTTGGGATATAATATTTGGCAAAATAAAACATTTGCTATATAAACATTTGCCAAGTAAAATTTTACCAAATGATAATTTGACCAAATGAATTAGTTGCGAAAAGAACAGTTGCTAAAAGTTCATTTGGGAAATGAAACTTTGGCAATAAGTTGTTTGCGAAGTGAAATTTGGCGAAAAGTAATTTGGCCAAACGGAAGGATACCGTTTCGTAGCATATTCACTTCAAACAAACAATCAAATCTTTCCTATTTATAATATTAGTGTATAGTAGACAATACAGGGTGTTGATTTCAATCCTCGCCATATTTATTTAGGTGATTTATTAGGTATGACTTAAATAAACGCATTATCAACCAAAAAAAAAAATTACAAACGAAAGTGGAATTTTGAACAAATATTTTCCGTGCGAAATCAACTGTACTGTGGCTCGCAAAACTGCAATAGTTTACACTGCGGCACCATCAAGCTGCGCGGATCGCTCGCTTATCATGTCGGATAGCCTACTGAAGGAAGCCACGTAAAGTAGGTAGTGTAAATAGGTATTTTTCTTTGCTAATTAAAGTTCGTTTTAAATTTTTATCGAAGTCAATTTTTTTACTCAACTCCCTAAATATGGCGATTATGGATATCAGCACCCTGTATATCCACCTTCCCCGATCTTAAAACAAAGCGGCATATTTCGCCACGTATTTCTTCATCAAATCAATCCATTGTTCTGCGCAAACGCTTCGTTACGATACCGGCGCGCGCGCACTGATGCAGGACGGCCCTGACTGGCGAAACTGTTGGCCCATCCGATAATATCGTGACGACTGTACTTAATACTCGATTGAGGTTGCAAAAAAAATATATTTAGGGACGACTAAGGCATTCAAAGAACTCATTGCGCGATTTTCTACCGCGCCCGCAGCGGTTGCGGTCCCGCAGCTTCTGTAGAATGCAGATACCTACTTATGTAACACAACTCACGACGCGGTTTTCGCCCGCAGCGGGCGCGGTTGTATGCGGGTCCCGTTCGGCGGTTTTCGCCCGCGCGAAAACCACCCGATCGGCGGGCGACCATTTTGTACCAGTGACTTAGCGCCTTGAGTTCTTAGAATAACCGCACAAATAACCGTTCCCGTGAGTTTTGAAATAATACCGCAATTCCACAACCGCTGCGGGCGCGGGTGAAAATCGCGCCGTGAGTTCTTAGCCTAAAGATTCCATGAAACCGCTAAGGTACAAATAAGGGTTCGTTCCCACTGCAATCAAGTTTAATACTTCAAGGCGAAACAAGGAACAAGTCCTAATACTTCAAGGCGTTTTTTCCTAATCAAAAACTAAGCCATTTTTATGTGAATCTTACGTTAGATAAATAACGGACATCAGATTATATGTTTCGTAGTAGGCATTAGGCACTTACAAAATACCAAACCAGTGAATTTAATTGAAAAACTCCCTTCGCCTTATTGCCTATAATGGATCTCATACCAATAGCTGTGTACGTACAAGCTTTCAACTAGTTCAAAGCTGTAAGTAAAAGATGTAACGTAATTTAACGAAGAATTAATAATAATTTGACTTTGATTAAGGACCTACATAATACAGGTACTCATTGAGTAATTAATTAATTATTATTGATCCCTTGTAAAGCAAGAGGATAATAATATTAAGATTTCGTTATATCAGTTTTAAGGAGTTAGATGTAAAATATAATTAATTACCTACTTATGTATTTTTATTATTTCTGTTTTTTTAATTCTGTCCAATTAATTAGATAAGTAATTAATAAAAAACGAAAAAAAATGCATAATTATAATTTCATGTCTCTTGTTACCTCATGAATAGAAATGTATGGTTATAAGACCATTGCCACTAAAATTACTAGTTTCATAAACACATATTCAAAACAATCAAATTTCACATAGCCATCAGACGAACTGATAACAATCTTCAGATCTTAGTCCGGGCTTTTAACCAAATGACTGAAAATAATAAAACTGGAACAATTAGATGTAATTACGAAGATTCGCTCTCAAGCGAAAGCGAGAGCCATGTGTGGTACAGACAGCACATTAGCACCTTATGTCAACTATATACGTGCTATTTTGCAACATAAATGTGTAGTCTGATGTGCGGTTGACTGTACTAAATGCAGTCTCCTTTCGTAACGCATTCAAAATCGTTCCCATGCCTGTGAGGAGCCGCCGCCGTTAACGCTAAGTGTACATTGATGGTCTTAAAAATAGTAATTTACCTATTTATTTAAGTAGGTACAGATAAGACATACACAATCAAATGGCAAGAAACATTGAAACCTATAGTAATTAGTAATTCTGTACAAATACTTAATATCCAGTGTAGTTATTGTAAGAACGACAGAACGAAGTACTGGCTTTTACTCCCGGATTCGCCCGTGTGAAATCGGTTAATTACAAAACTAATAGCAAATAACAAAATCTAAGTTTTTCTGACTAAGATTATCCTACGATATTATGGCTTAAATAACGAAAAGAAAAATAAGTAAATAGGAAATATTATGAGCTCAATGAGTTAAAAATATTTTGTCGTAAATTTTTCTTCTTATTTTTTAAACAAATTTTTTTTCTTGTCGTTATAAAAAAAACTTGTGCTGTGTTCTTTGTAATATATCGTCCATTTTTAATACGAGTAATATTCTCCACAGCACACAGAATTACATAAACCTTACCCATTTATCAGTACAATTCCAATATGCATTTTAAAATCCTCGAAAAAACCCTGGTCACGCAATTCATTACTATTCCTTACTGAACAAATTGCCTAACGAATTAAAACCCTACAGTGTGCGCCACTCTCAACCTCACTTCACACGCAGAATAGTGATGTGCTGAAAGTGAAATGTGAGAAAGTGTAAGTGTAAAGTGTTACGCAGTGATGTGACTTGGCTTCTGAGGCAAGCATCATGGGACTTCACAAGCGGGGAAGTGAGTATTAGTATAGTTAAGATAGATCCATGGTATAGCTAAGATAAGGGTACCTATCTAAAAAACTTTATTTACTAACACTTGTTAGTGATTGTTTGAAAATTGTTCTTTGTCCTTTGTTTTTTTTTAATTGTGATTATAAGTATTTTTATTGATTTTAAGCAGTCGACACATTTTCCAGTTATTTGATATTTTGCTTTTGTATTAAAGGAAATACATTAATATTTCGGGAATTTTCTTTGGCATGAAAAAATATAATATCTGTGCAAACTGTGCATATAGTGAACGCTGTATTCCCTAGATATTTAAGANAAAAAGTATGTCCCCCCCCCTCTATTTTTATAACTACGGGGGATAAAATTCTAAAAAAAATAGAGGTGATGCCTGCTAATTAACTCTTTCAACGATTTTTGGTTTGATCAAAGTATCTCTTATAGTTTTTGAGATAGGTTGATTTAACTGTTGCTGCTACGGAACCCTTTGTGCGCGAGCCCGACTCGCACTTGGCCGGTTTTTTAAATGTAAAAGTACAATTTGGCGAACTGCATAATTAACATTGTATGTCATTGCATTAACAAAGAAACTTACATTAACGACACTTATCTTGTTAGATGCAAACTTAATTAAAGGTGACAACAACATGCATTCGAGACTAAAGAAACAGTAATAGAAATTAAAGAACTGACATAAATGTGGTGAAATCAAGTCTAGGTAACCTCCAAGGGTTTTTCCGAGCCAAATTTCCAACAGGTGGAAAAAAATAGCAAATTCGAGTACTTTAACAAATTGTGGCACGCATTGTGTTAGATTAGATCATTAGACAATACAGCACCATAATGGGAATCCTTTCGGCATTTGTAACGAAATTAGGCAAGTTCCATTAAGTCTGGGTCCGACGTAGAGGACGGGCGACCGAGTCTGAAGGTCGCGCGCAATCGATATACGATGCGGGTATGTCTGTCTTAGGTGAGACTAGCTCTACCTTCGAACTCCTATGTTCTTCAGATTAATTTCGTTGCGGGTCCAATGACAGTTTAACTTTCCCCCGGGACAAACTTGACCTTCACTGGTTGGGTTTTATTGGCGGTCAAGCTGTAGATCCTGGCAACACAGGAGTTGCGGCGGTGGGAACGAGAGTTGGGATAGTCCCGTAGCTCTATCTGCGACTTTACGCGAGTTATCTTCGTTCGTTTCAACCAAATTATTACAAGCCCTTGTCCAGTGATATGATAATTAAAGTTTGTTTTTGTTTTAAAGAGTATTTAGTACCTATTGCTCGATTTTGAAACACAATGTGAGATTCTAAGTGGTTTATCATTCTTCAATAGTTCTAGCAAACATTTTAACCATTAAGTTCTTTGAATAACTGACATGTGCCTAGTCTCAGACATTTATTAACCGTTTTGTTGCAACAAGGCAATTCCCACGAGGCTTGTCTACTCGATACGAGGTGTTTTATTGACATACTAGCACATTATGACACTATTATGGTGCATTTACTACGTTTTGTGGAGCAACGTTTGCTAAGTCGCGTATTTGTCATTAAATTTAGTGTTTCTTGCTTTTGCAATCGGGTCATATTCTAACCTACGCCCGTATTCACAAACGATGCTTGCTTAAGTGAAGCAGCAAATCGAACGCACGGCGTTGAATAGAGCTCTATGATTGGTTCATGTGTCACCCTGTGCGTCCACGCGCACTGTGAGACCTCATAGTAATGTTTGTAAATACGGGCGCTTGATAGTTTCGATGACTCTTTTATAATGCGAACATCTAGGGACTGGAATTCGTTGCCTGCTGCTGTCTTTCCCGATAACTATAATCGAATAGGCACTTACAGGGCAGATATGTACCATCCTAGACTGCATCCCACTTAACATCAGGTGCGATTGTGGTCAAATACCTGCCTTGTTTTGCATAAAAAAAAAGTTTCTACTTCAGGAATAAGTCTTTCACGGGAACATTGAGGGTGGTTCTATTGTTATTGCTACACGGTTAATTTCTTCTAAGTAAGACTCATCTTCTGCTTCACTTAGTATTAAAAAGAGATCTACCTACATTGTATAATGCGATTTTTTATAAAGCATTTAAAGCAGCAGCAGAATATTGGCATGACTCAGAGACATGAGTTAGGTTTTTTCATAACAAATCATACCCCTTGTGAATTATATTATATTAAGAAGCACAAAGGAGACTAATTTAATACGCAGATCACGATGGTATTGTGTGATACGGATGACTCATCGATACAGTTACTAAACATGTTGTTATCTTCTAATAGAATAGACTCGTTACTCTTATTGGGCTTTTCACATTTATAATATCGACTACCCTCAACAGAAGCTTTTGGCTGACAGCTTGGGACTACAAAGACGTTGAATTAACGTCATAATAATAATAATAAATCTTTGGACAATTTCACACAGCGCCAGCTAGCCCCAAAGTAAGCAACTTAATGCTTGTGTTATGGGTGCTAGCTTAACGGATATACTACTTATGTACTTTTTTTTTTAATACATAAATATTATACATAGTCACACCCAGACCCGTCACAGAAAATAAAATTCATCATTTAAATTTCTGCCCGGCCGGGAATCGAACCCGGGACCTCTCGGCATAAAAGTCCGTTCTGAACCACTACACCAAACGGCCATCATATTGAGAGCAAGTGTTTTTCACGCTAATTTAAGTGCCAGTGTCTTTATATTAATGTGGGGACTTTCACAGTTTACAAAAACAGAGGCTGACAAAGGTGACTGAGTTTCTTCCGCCACTTCTTCTGAGCACCAGCCCGTATGTTGTCCCGTGGTGGTAGGGCAAGCTATATTTGGGACGTGTTTAAGTGCCCTGGAAAGGGCCTATGTACTTTAATTTATGGCTAATTTATTAACCAATCAGTTTAGATGAACGAAGTACAGAAATAATATATTATTTTTATGAAGGATGACTCTTTCTGCAGCCCTTAATTTCAGCTAAAGCTCCAACAGCTCTACATTTACCATAACTGAAGCGTACAAAGTTTTGCCCTCATAATATCACGACGTGTAATGATTAAAAGTTACAAACCATGGATCCCAAACGACATACCTTCAGTCCCTTCAAAATAGGGCAACACCCATTTGCTGTAACCCCATAACCATGTAGTTCGGAACTCAATAGCGCCAGCTCCGAACTATCAATTATGTGCGTGCGTTATGTTGGCACTACGACCGGAAGTGGGCCCGGCGCCATTACCGTTACATTTTGTGTACTGCGTGTGGACATACCTTTATAATTTGCGGCAAGCCACGAGATATGGCGGATATCGGAGATTTTGGTCAAAATTGATAAGATAATATGTTTAATGGATGTTTTTTTGGTAGGCCTGGTGGATTAGTGCTGACAGGATAGGTATTTCTGCCTAGAGCTGCTTGTAATTAGTAACTGCTGTTTTCAAGATCAAGGTGTAATACATTATGAGTGATGACTCATAATGTGGAGGATGGAGGATGACTCTATCTTATCAGACTTCGAGCCATTCTTACCTCTTCATCATCGGGACAAAAGTCTTCACTGTAGGTGCACGACCTTAATCTCCAAATCCCCAAAAGTAAATAGAGGAATTATCCGACAGATGACCCAAATCTAAACTCGACATCTTTAATTAATTTGGGCTACACAAGTCTCTGAGAAGGCCTGTTTGTTGTTCACATCATAATTATTCCTTTTCAATGGAAGTAGTTACTCTGCTTCGCCATAAGCGTTCGTATTCCTACTGCTAATACGAATTCCTTTGAAAAAGCTTACCACGAGAAAGCTTCATAAAGTCGCTCATCTCTTACAAAATGTAACAAAGTCAATCGCTTGTACCACAGTTGTGATGCAGCTGATTGTTATGGGCCACATAAACGCTCCTAGCCCAATACCGGCGAGTGGACCTTAATGCCCATTACACCGTGTAATATCGATGGCAACCAATACGGTGTTTTTCGAAAATGGGAGGGTTGGTAGATAGTGTAATGCGGGTTATGGAACTAATACCAATTTTTGAGCGAACTGAAAGCCAGTCCAATTAACTTTTTTTCATCAAACAAGATAGATTAATAAAATAATCATAACCTTCTCAATAGTTAACTACTAAGCTTTTGAATTAGTGAAGCTTATACATATTCACAACGACGACATACAGTAAGGCTGAGTTGCACCACCTTATTTTAACCGTGACAATAACATTAACCGGTGCTTTTTGTATGGAATTTGACAGATTTTTGACGTTTGTCAAAGTTAAAATAAGATGGTGCAACTCAGCCTAAATAAACACTCTATATCCATACTCTACATTCATTGACACAATTTGTCCCCTTCGGTATTCGAACCCGCAGCTGCTGCTAGCGTTACAGTCCAATAACCACCAGGCGAGACGGCCATCATCAGATAGCGTCAAAAGCCAAAATAAACACAAAATAATGCAAATTAACATCAGGTGCGATTGTGGTCAAATACCTGCCTTGTAATGCATAAAAAAAAATACCGGAATTTTCAAAATATTACGATGAAAAAAATATATTTTAAAACTAGGGAGGTTTTTAAAGGAAATATAAGATTTGTACCTACTTCTTATTGTATGAAGAATAAAAAATGCATAAGAAATAATTGTAATAAGTACTCGTACGTAAAATACAGTGAAGGCGAAGTCAAACCATATCTAATTAAGTCAAAAAATCCTTAAATATTGTTCCCACATTAACAAATTACCAACTTGGCCCCATAACGAACTGCTAGCGATAAGATCTTCAGCAAAACAATCAATGTGCCGAATCTTGGCCATTATGTGGAGCGACCACAAAAACCTTGACACGAAATTCGTTACAGACCGTTTAGCTCCGTAATATTTGTTCTTTGTGTTATTGTCTGAGACACGTGAGGTACGTGTTTCATTGAGGATTTGAGACTAGTAATTGCCTGCGGCATCGCTCATTTTTGTGTATAGTTTGTGACACCCAAAGTGACCAAAAACTTGACAACAAAACCTTATTCCATTGTAAAAGACGTGTTGCGAACTTTTTGGCTACTTTGGGTGACACGAACTATTTGACGTGGACTGTCTCTACACTGCCAACTATAATATTTTTTTTATGTGTTTGTCATCTTGTCTTGTCTCTACATTGTAAGATTGAAACTCGTTTACTGAGCTCGTTTACCAAATGTCTAGGCAATCAAGATCTCCGGGATTTTATGGATCAAAGGTAGGTACAATCACAGGATCTAAATAACTGTTTAAAACAATTTTTTTTTCTCATCTTTGGTGTAAATTTGCAACTATAAGTACAACCGATGAAAGGTAGAGCAAATAAATTCTTCATTTTGTCAAACGTATGTAGTTTAAAAGATGCTCATAAACTCGATAGACAAAAAGCAGGTAATCATGCTTTTTGCTTTTTGGCAATTTAGGTCCAATGGATTGCAATTTGCTAAAATGACGAAGATGAACCCCCGTTTAGCGTAGAGAAAATATATCGAGCAAGTCCAATTCAGATTGATAGCAGACACCTTGTATAATCAAATTAAAGAGTAAGTAGATATAATTTCACGTACTACGTATAATAAATGAGCGGGGCTTCGGTCGAGGCGACGCACGAAGCCACAGAAGTGACTTAGGCCGGCTGTAGTATTTGTATCCACGGGTTATAAAGAGTATTACTTTTACGTATGAATCACTTAATGTTTTTTTTAATTAATTTGTACTCCAGCTAACCTGATACTTGGGCTTAGGAGCGTTTCAGCACAATAGTCCGGTCGATGGGGATGGAACTAGTGACCTCTTGGAATCACAGAGCGAGGTCATTGATCAGTGGTGGTAAAGATGAAATTTTAAAGGTGTAAGTTTGTGTTGAGGCCAAATGTTTTGGAGTTTGATTCCTGGTGGTTCTAAGAGAGCGGGAAGCATCTGAAAAGTCGGTATTCTGGTTACCTATCTTATCATCTAAGAAAAGCACCATAAAATTTATCTTCCACTTCCTTTACATAGCAACGAGCACATTCAGGACTCCTTATCGCGTTACGTTCAAATTCCTTAAGGATTTGCCACACTGCCTGCATTTGACCTAACCGTAGACAACCGTAGACGACAGAACTAACCGCTGAGCCACCTCCAATTGCTTCCATAAACTATGTATGTCAATCAAATAAAAACATTATTGCTAGCTAAGTTGTAGAACGAATTCAGCGTGCCAAATCCTTAATCCAGTCCATGTTCCTTAACTCGTAAGCCTTAGTCAATGTCTTACTTAAATTAACCATGTTTTCTTTATTTCCAGAGAATGGTCTTCTCTCGTACGAGAATCCGAACTACCACTTGGACCCGTCGAGACTCGAATCTGCGATCTACAGCGACCTCTACGACATGCACGACGACAAGAACATGCCAGACGACTACGACGCCTACTTGGACAATAGGAGGTCAGTTTAACTCTTCCTTTTGCTCTATCTACATTACGGAGTAGCAGTAAATGCTAGTTTTACGGCAGCGATCAGCGCTCCGTCGACAGTCTTTCAAAGCTTTGCTGTAAGTGTACACCATTTTTTTATGTGGAAAACCCATCAAACCCTAAGCTGTCGCACATGGCAACATTATGCACTAAAGTTGTAGTCTCAGTTAAACTAAACTCATCGTCTAATGAAAATGAGACCGATAAAAGGGTGTTTGGTGTTGTATTAAACTAGAGCAAATATAAGTTTGGCTAACCTATTCTGCGTCTGTGGCTACGTGGCTTCTAAACGAGTAGACAGATTTTAGCTATACCTATAATACATACATATATGAATTGCATATGTGGCTGTGGTTTTCTGAATAAAGAAAAATAAATGAAAATCTCTTTATTAGAGGCTTTTGACGAGAAGTGTTTTAAAACATTATTGGTAAGTGTTTTATTTTAAGAAAATGCACCAAAATAGATGAAAAGTTGTGCCTTGAATTTATTAAATTATGGCATCAACTACCTACTTCTTTTAAGCTCGTTTAGTTACATAGAAGTTTTTGGCTAACATCTCTATCGTTGGGGAAATTAGCGCATACCAGCGTGTCATAATTATATTCTTTACGCTTGTCTAACTACCTAGAAGTCCTATCTATCTATCATCTCTACCAAGAGTTCAAAAAGCACAGTCAGCATAGCGGTTACGTCACGGGCACATGGCGGGTGCATCGACCCGCGCTCTGCGCAGGCACTGCATCGATCGGTGCATCGCTTCCGTAGGGCCACACCGTCGGCGGTGCGCTGCAGTGATGCGTTGAATGAGTGGAGAGGACTGATGCAGCGATGGGTTTGAGTTCTGATAGGGTCAATTTAAGATCTATTGAATGCATTTTCTGAAGAGGACTGGGAGATTTTGGGTTAGAGTTCTGATAGGGTCAATTTAGAGCACGGAATTGAGAATGGAAATGAGTCGAAGCAGTAAGAGGGTGTTCTGTAGTAATGTTACTTCAATGATTCTATCTACCGTCAAAATTATTAAAGCGCTGTGTGAGTCAATATTTTACCTAAAGTTTCCGTAGTTCTACAGTCAGAGCAGTCTAGCAAGTGAAAGGTCGAGGGTTGAATTTTCAACGGAGGCAATCGGTTTTTCATGTTTGAAAATATTAATAAATAAATAAATTAATAAATATTTCTTTTTTGTTTGGTCTTTCTAAATAGTTCTTGAGAGGTCCAATACTCTCAGAAAATACCAAACATTGCCGCAAAATGGCATTAAAATTCCTAACCATTAAATAAATCACGTAACAAAACTAGAGATGAAACGGATATCCGGCAACTATCCGGTAGGCCGGATATCCGGCCTAAATTTACTATCCGGCCGGATACCGGATAGTAGCTCACTATCCGGCCGGATACCGGATATTAAAAAACTACGAAAATTTCCTATAATAAAATGAAACACATTAATCTTTGAGTTAAATATCAATAAAATGGCTTAATAATAATGACGGTTTTTATCTAAAGTCCAAAAAGTTACAAAAAAGCCATATTAAGGCCTTTCAAAAAACCAATTTCCTTTCTGCGCTATTCACTCTAATGACGAATACATAAATAGTAAATATATTTTAATGTCGAAATATTGCCAAATAAAATAGGCGATCTTTTTTTCACTGATGGTCTGATGACATACAGGATGACTTTGAAATCCTTGGCATCCTTTTAATATAAGACTACTCATGATACATAGTACATTCCCCAAATATGAGACAAATCCAATGAGATTATTTGTAATTATTTTAACTNACTGATGCAGCAATGGGTTTGAGTTCTGATAGGGTCAATTTATTGAATGCATTTTCTGAAGAGGACTGGGAGATTTTGAGTTAGAGTTCTGATAGGGTCAATTTAGAGCACGGAATTGAGAATGGGAATGAGTCAAAGCAGTAAGATAGTGTTCTGTAGTAATGTTACTTCAATGGCTCTACCATCAAAATTATTAAAGGGTTGTGCGAGCCAATATTTTGCCTAAAGTGTCAGTAGTTCTTCAGTCAGAGCAGTCTAGCAAGTGAAAGGTCAAGGGTTTAAATTTCAACGGAGACAATCGGTTTTTCATGTTTGAAAATATTCCTTTCGTCTTTGGTCTTGCTAAATAGTTCTTGAGAGGCCCAATACTCTCTGAAAATACCAAAGGGCCGCAAAATGGCATTGGAATTCCTAAATAAATTAAATAAATCACGTAACAAAACCCTACTGCTCTAATATCCTAGAACTAAAAGACCCGATGTATTTACCTTACCATAAATGACCTAGACATCGCCTCTAAAATAAAGCAACTAATCCAACCTTTCCTCAATAACACAAAACACATCCAAAGAGGATTAGCCGCGTGTTTAGTGGCCACGTAACTTCCGGAGCGTAAGCGAGCGGCGTCGGACGTGCGGGATGATAATAACGCTGCAGTGTGTAGTGAAAGTCATGAAAGGTAGCGATTTTACTATTTAAAAGCGTCACTATCCACGGTTGCACAAAATAAAAATAAGCTGCAAGATGGCGTACACCAACCCCCTTATAGCTACACCCTAGTTGAACTCTGGCTTAAATTGACATTTAGTTTGGAAACGTCGTATGCTAAGCCGTCGTTGTCAGTGATGCTAATGAATAAGCGGCAAGCGCAGCGTGGGATTGTCACCCACAAGGTGGACAGATGACCCCATAAAGGTAGCAGGAAGACGCTAAATTTTGGATGCAGGCCGCTGTCAACCGGCCTATCTTTATATCATTGGAGGATGTTTATATTTAATGCATTATTGTAGATGTCACCGTAAAATTGGGAATTCCGTCAGATTATAATCTGACGTAGTTAAATTACAATCTAACCTAACCTAACCCACTGTTAGTTTACAATCTAACGCGTTATATTATAAACTGACAGAGTTCACAATTTCACGTTGACAGAGACACCACGATGCTTCTCGTAAAGCTAAATTAGTTACNTAAAAGTTAAAAAACTGGGCCTAAATTGTTTAGTTTAATCATTAATCAGTTAACTTTTTTACGTAGGTCGGGTTTTTTTTATAAAATCTAATATTTTCGAAGCATGGATTATCTCATTTACATTGCAAATATGCATTTTGGAAAATCTCACGTGATATTAGGGGGTGAGGGGAAAATCTCACATGAGACATCTCACCATGGGGGGCGGAGGGGTTAAAAAATAGTAAACTAATTGAATTTTCACTATTCCATCACATAGGTACTCACGATGGCAACCGAAATCGCCCGAATTGATCTGCTCCTTAGACGAGTGGCAAAATCTGACATTCTATTCGAACGAATTCGATTTTCGAAAAGTGTGACTTGTCTAGTCTACTAGACCCACTGATCGAAGCACCTGTGCGGCGCTAAACTCGTTACGACATGCAACATGACAATGGGACAACTATCCGGCCGCCGGATATCCGGCTATCCGGCCTAGCAGCTCGCCGGATATCCGGTATCCGGTATCCGGCCAAACAACTATCCGTTTCATCTCTAAACAAAACCCTACTGCTCTAATATCCTAGCCTAGAACTAAAAGACCCGATGTATTTACTTTACCATAAATAACCTCGACATCGCCTCTAAAATAAAGCAACTAATCCAACCTTTCCTCAATAACAAAACACATCCAAAGAGGATTAGCCGCATGTTTAGTGGCCACGTAACTTCCGGAGCGTAAGCGAGCGGCGTCGGACGTGCGGGATGATAATAACGCTGCAGTGTGTAGTGAAAGTCATGAAAGGTAGCGATTTTACTATTTAAAAGCGTCACTATCCACGGTTGCACAAAATAAAAATAAGCTGCAAGATGGCGTACACCAACCCCCTTATAGCTACACCCTAGTTGAACTCTGGCTTAAATTGACATTTAGTTTGGAAACGTCATTTTAATCCAGAGTTCATCCTAGGTGTAACTTTTTATTAATGGGGGCAAGCGTATTATCACAATGACAATATGCGTCTATAAGTATGCTAAGCCGTCGTTGTCAGTGATGCTAATGAATAGGCGGCAAGCGCAGCATGGGACGACCACCCACAAGGTGTACAGATGACTAATAAAAGTAGCAGGAAAGCGCTGGATTCTGGATGCAGGCCGCTGTCAACCAGCCTATCTTTATATCATTGGAGGATGTTTATATTTAATGCATTATTGTAGACACCACGATGCTTCTCGTAAAGCTCTAATAGTTACTTAAGAAGCTCTAAGACTTTCCAATGGTAACTTTTTCTTCTTACAATGTCGATGGTAGAAAGATTCCCAATGGGATGATGCAAATGTAAATGAAGATAAAAGTTTGATATCTACACTCGCGAGCAAAAGTATGGAATCACTTACATGAAGTTGTTTCCACGCTATCTTGTGTAGTAACGAATTTGTTAGTAACAAAAAAAGTAGCACCATTTTAAAGATTAAACTTTTAACTTTAAATTGATACCAAATTCATTTAAATCACACCGGTATTTAAAAAGATATCCCGGCTGATGTAAAGAAGTAAGAAAAAAGAGATGTACCAACTGTTTGATACGTCGCGAGTTGCGGCCTATTTACCCCCTATAAAAGCACGTGTTTTCGGATTTTTGCGTTCACACGTTGATCCATACACATCTCGGCTTCTTTTGATACTTTACCTGGGATTCTACACCTACAGATGTAGCACAAATCGTTGCACTGTTGCAAGAAGGGCTCAGCCAGCGGACTGTCGCACGTCAGCTCCACATAAGCCAGTCCTGGGTTTCGAAAGTTTTAAGACGCTTTTGGGAGACTGGTGGCTTTATCCCGAGACCAAGTTCTCAACAGCACCGGTGCACATCGCAGAGGGATGACCGTTTTTTCATGTCAACCTCTCTATGAAATCGTCATTTGACTGGTATCGACGTCCAGCAAGAGCTCAGAAATGTTCGTAGGATAGCTGTTAGCGAGTGGACAGTTCGTCTAAGATATGAGCAATAAAATTTGACTCCAAATATAATTAAGAATCAAACGAACTTACCTGTGATGTTTGATATCTAATTATACGAGTGTCTTGACCGAAGATGATTACAGTCCCACCTCACCCGAGAATAATTACCCTTAACCGATCGAAAAAATTTGCTCTAAAATAATGACAAGAAATATGGCGGACCGCGGAATGTACTACGGTGCTGAGGAGTCAAAACACGTACTTTATTATATTTAAAACTTATATTTTTAAATAAATATTCTCTAAAAGTGTGATAAGGACGGCATCATCCCAGGTACTGCTGCATGTAAAACGTAATCATCTTCGGTCAAGACACTCGTATAATTAGATATCAAACATCACAGGTAAGTTCGTTTGATTCTTAATTAATGTTGAAAATCTCAAGATTTTAGTCCAAAGTTATTAGGCTTCGAATTTGCAGAACAAAATCATTTCTATTATAAGTATTTAAATTCAATTAGAAGTTAATAATTCAGTTTGAATTACTGTGATATCTTTTATCTTTGTATTCGAGTTAAATGTTAAGTCTGATGTTTCAGCTTGTGAATAAATCTATTTGTTTATTCATGTCTTTGTTTTCCATTAAATTGTAATGAATTTCTAATTCGTTTATATTCTTCGTCTGGAATAAGTCTCTACTCTCTAGTGAATAAGTAAAGAATTAAGATTTATTTAGTATTTGCCTTTTTATGAAAAGAAAGAAAGCTACTTCTTCGTCATTTTGTAACCTTATTATCATAGTATCCAGTTTGAGAATTAAGTTCAGTTTAATGTTTCGCGAAGTTTCTTGTAACAAGGACGGATCAACTTTTAGTTCTTCTTCCGTCCTTGTCCCCTTTCTTTTTGGGTTCGCTTTACGGTCCTATATTATAATTTTCCCATTTGGGTCGCCATTGGGTCTTTACAATGTTATCTACTCAGAATCTACATTTTATTTTGAATTCGAGTTTTTAAAAATACTGACATTAGGCGATGGGATGGCTAGGTCTACGTCGTAATAAAAATGAGATGGAACTGCTTGTTTGATCTAATTTATGAATCAGCATGTTTTAATAACAATAATTGCGAATACGTTGATGAATAAGGCATCTTCCTTTCGTAAAGCGGTTGGTTCGAGAACCGACGCCATACGTTGTGCTGCAAAAGTAAAACAAAATTGATAAGTGTTANAATGTTCAGAACTTGGTCTCGGGATAAAGCCACCGGCATCCCGAAAGCGTCTTAAAACTTTTGAAACCCAGGACTGGCTTATGTGGAGCTGACGTGCGACACCCCGCTGGCTGAGCCCTTCTTGCAATAGTGCAACGATTTATGCTGCTTCTGAAGGTGTAGAATCTCAGATAAAGTGTCAAAAGAAGCGGAGATGTGTATGGATCAACGTGTGAAAGCAAAAATCCGAAAACACTTGCTTTTATGGGGGGTTAATAGGCCGCAACTCGCGACGTATCAAACAGTTGATACATGCCTTTTTCCTTACTTTTTCACATCAGCCGGGATATCTTTTTAAATACTGGTGTGATTTAAATGAATTTGGTATCAATTTAAAGTTAAAAGTTTAATCTTTAAAATTGTGCTACTTTTTTTGTTACTAACAAATTGGTTAGTACAGAAGATCGCGTGGAAACAACTTCATGTAAGTGATTCCATACTTTTGCTCGCAAGTGTAGGTATTTGGATTAGGAATGAAATCAACTGCAATCTCAACTCAACCTAATCAAAATAGTACTTGAGTATGTACGTACAATTGCGCAAAATTCTTAGCATATTACTTACTCTCCTATTTTCGTACATTCCCATACGAGTCCTCTTTTAATTTGCACCAAAAGTAATAACAGAGCACGTTTGTCTGAACTCGAAAAATAGTCGATCATTTAGCGGCGCACGTCAGTCCGCCGGGTCGCTCTGGATTCGTATTATTTGCTGCTGTTTCGAAAATACTGCCTTATGTACTAGAAAAACAATAATATCTGCTATTTGTTAGTAAATATGGTCCTTTCCTCTTGAAAGTATTTTGAAAAACTGAAGATTTTAATCCATAGTTATTAGGCTTCGAATTTACAGAAAAAAAAAAAAACTATTGTTCTGAAGTTAATAATTCAGTTTGAATTACTGTGATTTCTTTTATCTTTGTATTCGAGTTAATTGTAAAGTCTAGATGTTTCAGCTTGTGAATAAATCTATTTGTTTTTCATGTCTTTGTTTTCTAATTCGTTTTATTCTTCGTCTGGAATAAGTCTCTACTCTCTAGTGAATAAGTAAAGAACTTAAGATTTATTTAGTATTTGCCTTTTTATGGAAAGAAAGAAAGCTACTTCTTCGTCATTTTGTAACCTTATTATCATAGTTTCCAGTTTGAGAATTAAGTTCAGTTTAATGTTTCGCGAAGTTTCTTGTAACAAGGACGGATCAACTTTTAGTTCTTCTTCCGTCCTTGTCCCCTTTCTTTTAGGGTTCTCTTCACGGCCCTTTTCTATAATTTTCCCATTGGGGTCGCCATTGGGTATTTATACAATGTTATCTACTCAGAATCTATACTATTTTGCAGTCAAAGTTTTTAAAAATACTGACTTAAGCGATGGGATGGCTGAAAGAAAGTAGATCTTTGTATGCAAAAAAGAGGTGGAACAACTTTTTGATCTAATTTATTAATCAGCATGTTTTATAAATAAAAATTGCGAATCCTTTGATAAATATAAGCATCTTCCCTTCCTCCGAGAACCGACGCCATCGTTGCGCTACAAAAGTAAATCAAAATTGATACGTGTTAGAGTCATTGATTTGAAACTTTCAAATAAAATCTTGCCAATAAATAGCTTAGTAACAAATATGATCCCACAGGAGCGAAGTGTAATAACCTGTATTAATCCAATCCCGATCCCGGAGATTGCGATCCCGGAGCGACTCCATTTGGGGGAATTGCGAGATTGCACCGGGATAGATTGCATTTCTTCCTCAATGCATTTTCTATCCTATTGCTCTGTTTTTACGGTTCGCTGTGGATTGCACAGTTAGATACTCCAGGATAGATTGCTTTTATAAACTGATGCGTTCTAAAAGCAATGTCAACGGGTTAAGGACGCTTTTGTAGCGACACGTTGGATAATCATTTGTTATTTTGTGAAGTGCGTCGCTTGCTCCTGCATTTGGTAAAGTTTGTATTATGAAATGCTTTTGGGTGAATTGTCTAAAGTTCCGAGGTAGTTCATTGTGGGAAGATTAGTGGTTTTGTTTGCGCTACGGGGTTAAACCAAAAACACTGTAAAACTACTTCACGTAGTTACCACTTTGTTTTTTATTCTTTGCTGTTTTAGAGGGAATCTTTGCGTTTCTGAAAGTTTTATGAATTAGTCGTTTTATGAACCAATCGGGATTACCGTCTCTTACCGCATTGACGGTCGGTCGACCGAATTTCCCTTTATTGTTAAGTTTTCATTGTATTATGCCTACCGCTAATCGATTTCCATTCATTGTTTAATGGGCTTTTACTATCGGGAAAACAGGCGTCGTGGTTGACTGTTTTAATGGAAATCCGTTCTAGGTTCATTTGTCATCGTCAGGTCATTCAGTCTCTACAGGACAGGAGCATGACCCTCTTTAATACTAGAGGCAAATGAAGGGTTTTTAATTTACCAGGAGCAAATGAAGGACGTGCTCTACTCAGCTATAGCTTATAAGGCGTTTCTTCTCAGCACCTGCCATTATGTTTGTCTCGAAGCGCTGGTAGGGCCCAAAAGATAAGGAGACATGTAAGGTGCCCCATAAGGGCTACCTTTTTTATTTACTATATTTTGACGTTCATAAGTGCCACCAGTGCAGTGGTCTAAATTGAATAAAATATTTTTGATTTTGATTTTACACTTTCCGCGCTTGCTAGACGAATTAAGGAGCTTCATTTGTATTTCAATAATAATATTTATTCTGTATTAGTCCACTGTTGTACTGCCTCTCCAAGACACTTAGAAAATGTTGGAATGGAATGAAGTGGTAAAAATTACGTAACTAAGGCGGGAATCGAACCCACGACCTTTCGCTCGCTTTTAGTTTTTTGTATTGTCACAAAGTAAGAAAACAAAACGTTATGTAACGTTTTGTTTTCCTTAAAAACGTTGGTCCGTTGCGTCTGGCATTAGAATTTAAAATGCGCATTAAAATGCGCCGGCGCGCGGTCAGATGCATGCAAAGTGCATCACTAGCATTGTTACCCGGATCTGCATAGCGAGAGACAAGAGCTTTTCAATAAATATGATAATTCTATGTGTCCAATGAGGGTTTTCGCGTATGATAAATCCGCCAGATGGCAATACGTAGACGCGAGGTCCAAATGCTGCATTATTGGTTATTTTTGACATGACATTGACAGATATGTCAAAATCCACCAATCACGCAGCAGTTAGACCCCACATCCACGTCCCGCCATCTAGCGGATCTTTCATACGCGAAAACCCTCATTGTCTCATTGAACGATCATAANTAAGGACGCTTTTGTAGCGACACGTTGGATAATCATTTGTTATTTTGTGAAGTGCGTAGCTTGCTCCTGCATTTGGTAAAGTTTGTATTATGAAATGCTTTCGGGTGAATTGTCTAAAGTTTCGAGGTAGTTCATTGCAGGAAGATTAGTGGTTTTGTTTGCGCTGGGGGGTTAAACCAAAAACACCGTAAAACTACTTCATGTAGTTACCACTTTGATTTTTTAACTTTTTTTTTTGTTTTATTATTTGAGGAAATTTTTGCGTTTCTGAAAGTTTTATGAATTAGTCGTTTTATGAACCAATCGGGATTACCGTCTCTTACCGCATTGACGGTCGGTCGACCGAATTTCCCTTTATTGTTAAGTTTTCTTTGTATTATGCCGACCGCTAATCGATTTCCATTCATTGTTTAATGGGCTTTTACTATCGGGAAAACAGGCGTCGTGGTTGACTGTTTTAATGGAAATCCGTTCTAGGTTCATTTGTCATCGTCAGGTCATTCAGACTCTACAGGAGCATGACCCTCTTTAATATTAGAGGCAAATGAAGAGTTTTTAATTTACCAGGGGCAAATCAAGGATGTGGTCTACACTACACTTGCTACGCTTGGCAGACGAGTTGGGGAGGTTAATTTGTATTAAATAATATTTATTCCGTATCAATCCACTGTTGTACTGCCTCTCTAAGGCACTTTTAGAAAATGTTGGAATGGAATGAAAAATTCGAACTGCATAAGGCGGGAATCGAACCCACGACCTTTAAGTTCACTCGCTTTAAGTTTTTTGTATTGTCACAAAGTGATAAAACAACACGGAAAGTTTACATAACATTTTGTTTTCCCTAAAAACGTTGGTCCGGTGCGTCTGGCATTAGAATTTAAAATGCGCATTAAAATGCGCCGGCGCGCGGTCAGATGCATGCAGAGTGCATCATTGGCATTGTTACCCGGATCTGCATCCACGAGCTATTTGAGCTTGAGAAACAAGAGCTTTTAATAAAAATATGATAATTCTATGTGTCCAATAAGGGTTTTCGCGTATGAAAAATCCGCCAGATGGCAATACGTAGACGCGAGGTCCAAATGTTGCATGGTTGGTTATTTTTGACATGACATTGACAGATATGTCAAATTCCACCAATCACGCAGCAGTCAGACCCCACATCCACGTCCCGCCATCTAGCGGATCTTTCATACGCGAAAACCCTCATTGTCTGTGAACGATCATAGGCCACTGGATATAGTGGTCAATCATTTACAATAATGATAGATCGAATTTAGATTATTCGTAGATTTGAATCAACCTATTATAAAGTCAATATCGAATAGTTTGTGAATCGTGCCACCCAAAATAGCCAAAAAGTTCGCAACACGTCTTTGTTACATTGGAATAAGGTTGTCAACATTTTGGCCACTTTGGGTGTCAAGAACTATTTGATGCTGACTGTACTATAATAAGTAGCTCATTGTAGTCTACGGTCAAAAAGGTCGTTACCTTCCAACCAAGTGTAGTTCAGTTTATTATTTAACCACTTTTTATGGGTAGTAGAGCTAAATTTAACTGACCCCTGTTGAGGCCTGGTTAACCTTAGATGTGTGGTTGCAGGCTTGTTTCATATTTAACTTTCGAGGAACATAAAACTAGGGCGAGTGTTACATAGCACGCGTGTGGTAGGGGTGCCTATTCGTTTCATCAGTCGTTGACATTTGAAGTGAAAGCACTTTTTTAAAAACCGCTCTTGAGAGCCTTCATCATTTCAGCCATAGGACGTCCACTGCTGAACATAAGCCTCCCCTAATGCTTTCCACGTTGATTGATTAGTAGCGGCCTGCGTCCAGCGCTTCCCTGCTACCTTTACGATGTCCACGTCCCAAGCTGCGTTTTCCGGTACGCGGCCTCCATTCCAGAACCTTGCTGCCCCATCGGCCTTGAGATCCTACTTACAGAAAATAAATGAATTTTATGAGGTTTTTGAGTAACTTTTGTTGATTCGCTGTTTGAAAACATGACTGTCTCAACACACTGATGTAATTAATGTAGTTTGGTAATAATGATAAATATTTTTCGTGCTTAGGCTTGTACAAGAAAAACTTAACGACTGCTTAAAAAGGAATTCTAAATCGTATACTAGAAGTTATGAAATATTGTAGACATTCATGGAGATGGTTTTCTACCTAGAAGTAGGTCGAAATAGTAAATAGTAATATATTGTCTACTTTTTGAGAAAACAGTCTTCATATTAGGATCGATCCTAAAGAAATTTTGGCTAACTGTGTTTGCCCTGGCGTTTTTCTTTTCCAAATTTTTATAACCATCTTATTACTCTTTCCATTTTTAAATTACAATTAAAGTACTTTATCAAAACTGACAACCCTGTCTCCCGCCACCTGCTCGCGCTCCAAGAAACTTTATAGTTTCATTACATTGGCTTCCCATTCCATCAAGCCTTAAACGTCGACTCTACTCCCTAGACTTAAGACTCAAATTACAACAACAAGCAACAGCTGTAAAAGTGGTCAAAGTAACAATTTGTTACAGTGTAGGGGAGCGTTCCGGGAAGCGGATTTATTAGGATTAAAATGTATACAGTGAATAAGGAAGATTGAAAGGTCTACAACATAGTAACGCAGAATATAGCCTAGAATTGTGTTGTAAGAAACTCAAGTCTTGGCTGGTTTTAGTGTCACGCAGACCGTCAGTGCGGATCGCTCCACACAGCCGATCTGTATACAGGGTGTTAAGTAAATAGGTATATGAGCCGACACTAGCCCATGTTAACATGGTCATATAAATGGTATGGTGAAGTCAGAAAATTGATAACTAGTAACTACATTTTAATTATTTTAATTTTCATACAAGTCGGATTTTATAAAAAATATTTTGTATGAAAATTTAAAAAAAATAAATGCTGATATCAAATTTCTGACTTCACCATACCATTTATATGCCCATGTTAACATGGGCTAGTGTCGGCTCATATACCCATTTACCTAACACCCTGTATAAACTTCTAGGGAGCGTTTTAGAGTAATGCGGTCCGCAGGAACCGTTCGCTCCCTAGCAGTTCATACAGATTCCGCGTGACACTAAAACCAGCCTTACGCTCGTATTCACAAACTTTACTATGAGGCATGAGGTCTCACAGTGCGCGTGGACGCACAGAGTGACACACGAACCAATAACAGAGCTCTATTCAACGCTGTTCGTTCAATTTGCTTCATGCTTGCATTATCGTTTGTGAATACGGGCGTTATTTGATAGAACTTGAGCTATTTTTAAAGTCTCCAGTCTTATAAATAAAACTTAGAGCTCAAGTCCTTTAGAATTTTGAATCTTTTGTAAAAGACTCGAGTCCTAGCAAAAAGAACTCTGAGTCTTTTTAAAAGAACTCATGACTGTGTCCTATAAATCCATAAATCAGTAAATACATATGGAGGACAATATAATATCACTCAGTACCAACTCAAGACTCTGTCTAGCTCAAATAACTTAAAAGACTCGAAAGGACTCGGACTCATGTGACTAACGAGTCCTAGTCTTGAAAATAGACTCAAGTCTTTGTCAATTCTCTCAGTCAAGAATGAAGACTAAAAGACTCGAGTTTCTTTAGTTTCGAGACTTAAACCTCTATTTTAATCGAGTCACGGTGTGGGACAGCTTAATAAACCATTTCTTTTGCGAAGGGTAATAAAACTCTACAAAGCCTTCGTAAGACCACGTCACAAACTTGGTCCTATTACGCACAGGGCCGGACTTCGGGCTAGCTTAAGTCTTCGATCATAATTATTAGTATTCTATATTATAATTTGGGTCGATGGAGCAGCAAGGTTCTGGAGTGGATGTGGATGGAGCCACGTACCGGAAAGCGCAGCGTAGTAGACGTCCAACCACAAGGTGAACCGACGATCTTATAAATCTAGCGGGAAGGTGCTGGATACAGTCCGCTATCTACCGGCCATTGTGGAAATCATTGGGGGAGACCTATGTTCAGCAGTGGACGTCCTATGGCTGAAATGATGATTAAGATGATGATGATTATAATTGTATGTACCTACTAGATGTTGAAGTGAAGTGAGGAAATAGGTGGATCCCTAAATTCAAACTTTACTTTATCATCCGTTCGGAAAGAAGTCGATTCTTAGTTTCAAACTTCTATTTTTTCTGTTCAATTTCGTTGCGGGTGAGAGTTGAACATTCTCCTGGGGCAAATTTGGCCTTCACAAGTTGGGTTTTATTTATGATCAAGCTGTAAATCCTCGTTACACAGGATTTTTTGCAATGGGAAAGTGGGAATAGTCCCGTTAGCTTTGTTTAAATATTATTATTTTTTAATAGTTTTTTGTCCTTCGCCTTGTGTAAAAATTGTAATGAAATTAAAGTTTTTGATAAAACACAAGTGATTGAGTTTCTTCCACCATTCCTTTTTATCACCAGCCCATATATTTTTCTGAAGACAAGGTGGTAGAGCAAGCTATATGTATTTGAGACGTGTATTATAAGTGCCCTGAAAAGGAGCTACACACTAACAAAGAAAAGTTTTTAGTAATTAATGATAAATGTCTGCCAAAAATTACGTAGGTACAAAACTCGTGGTTTATCAAGGACACAAGTTCAGCCCTGTCTACTAATCATAAAAGGGCTTCAGCTAATTTAAGGGGTCGGCGGGATCGAGTGATAACTGTTCAAAGTCCGAAGTTCGAGTTTGGGACGAGCTGCGAGCAATATTCGGAGTTTTAGCACTCTCCGCGAACAAAATGGAAATTAAATTAAGAGTTCTTGCCAAAGAGTTATCCCGCGGAGCTTTTTAGAAGAAAATCTTGTAATTTCTTTCGTAATAAGTGTTTATTACTCGTAGCTTGGTCTGAAATGGCATAAATAAAATATTTGTAAGAGCTCCTACTAATAGTTATACCGTTCTTTTAATAAATAAATAAATAATATAAAACAGTCGCTTTCCGCTGTCTGTCCCTATGTTATGTATGCTTAGATCTTTAAAACTACACAACGGATTTTGATGCGGTTTTTTAACCGACTTCATAAAAGGAGGAGGTTATATGTTCGACTGTATGTATCTTATTTTTTTCTATGTATGTTCATAATAGATAGAGTGATTCAAGCGGAAACCGGGGTGGGTCGCTAGTTAATTAATAAAGAGAGAAAAATAATAAATTTTTTGAACTAGGTATGGGTGTATAGTTGAATTAGCTAGGTTAAAGATCAGAAACTTACCCTAGAGGTGCATATAAGTACGATGTAATATGAGAACCAAAAGAACCCACTCACATATCCTTGGAAAATATAACTTTCGTTATGAGAGAAAATCCAGGAAAATACAATAACAAGAACAACATAACGCCTCTGAGAAAGACTTAAACAATTTTCCACAGAAACCTTTCTAGAATTATTAGATTCGCGTTGCCTTAAACAAACCAAGAATGAAAACAGAAGTACCGAGACCTGCTTTCCGTTTTCCAAGTGCCATTTCAAAAACAAAGAGATTCTGCAGAAAATTCGCTGGAAAATGCTGTAAAAGAACCTTTTGTTCCTCCATTTTACCATTTGCTAGCAAGCAAGACGGCAAAGCGTGTGGCTCAAACTGCTTAGAAGACAGCGGAATTACGTAGCTAGTTATTCTTTTGTAGCTCTTTCGATGCTAAAAATGTAGCAAGGAGTTATCCTTGTACTGTACTCTGTAAAAAGTAGTCACTCACTATAGTATCATTTGAGAGTGATGACATATGGAACAGAAAGTACACACAGTCATTGTGATATGGAGAGCGCTATGCTTCTATAATAAGAAAATTCGCGTGTCACAATGTTTATAACAAAACTCCTCCGGTCTCCGGTCTAAGGATATTTCATAGCCATATTTCAGAAACAAAAAGTTCTTATTTGTTTGGTACCAAATCGGCATTTTTCAGCTGTTATTCCCAGAAGTGCTCGTAGATTAAAGTTCTTGTTGTTATGTGTTTTTTGTAACTAGGAAGGTCACCGCTGGCTTTGTAAGCTTATCTTTAGAACAAAGCTTCTATCAGTGGGTGCAGAGAGCTCTCAACCTCAGTTTCAGTCAAATTTGATGTAGTCTTGTATATTTTTTAAAAACATACGAGTAAAAAAATCAAATTATAAAATGACTTGTGAGCTTTCGCAACTCTTTTTCAGTAAAAAAAAAATCTACCTTATCTGTGTTAAATACTCTGAAAAAATACTTAGAATACAATCTCAGTACAATCTTAATTCTTCTACTGGCCACTCATGATAAAATTTTAAGCGAGTTAAAATTAAAATGTGCTCGATTGTCATATGTTTTTTCGACAATCGAATCATGCACATTTTATTCCTAAATAAACACACCTAGAACTAATTTATTGCAAAGTATGTACGTATGTAGTACTTTTTAAGTAAATTTTTATAAGATTTAAGGTTACAAGTGTGATTTTTTATAAAATGTATTTTTCTTTGTTTCAGAGTTGAAGATGAACCCACATCGCCAGTGACAAAAACAAAGTGAGTATTCAGTTAATTACTTTGCACAATATTTTTATGTCTGTGGATAATAACGCTACACTGAACGAGTTAACAGCAGCTTTTAAAGGTTATAAAAATGAACAAAAAGGATTGGTAAGCTCAGTTCAGTTACAATAAAATAGATTTCGTCGAGGTATGAAAGCAGGTACTAAACATGAATTCTTTTCATTTTTCGAGAATAATATTTATTTCACATGCAGGTGGAAATGACATCATAAATATCGCGTAGTTTACTTTCATTTAACTTTCGTTATGTAGAAACAAGTAGGTAGGTATACGTTGTTTAGATAATAAATGAGGCCAACTAAGCTTTCTCTACCCCTATCGAATTGTTTAATATTTAACTAGCTATTGCCTGCAGTATCGCGCCCGCGTGGATTTTCAAAAACTTTTTATTTATTAAGCATGTAAGTTATTGTCCTTCGAAGTACTGTAGCTTTCTGCTGGTTAAACAATTTTAAAAATTGGTTTTTAAAGTCCAAAATATTTTTTTTTTATTTGTATAGACTTTTAAAATACAAATCGTCAAATCGTTTTGCTCTTACGGAGCCTGTCTCATTTTTTTGGCCCTGCCAGCGCTTTGAGACTAACATTTGGCAACAAAAAAACTTACAAACTGAACTCTGATAAAGTGGTAAGTGTGGCCATAGCATAACCTTAATGCTCATAATATTTACACAGCCGTGCTTATCGTTATTACAAAACGCTTAATTGTCTGGTTTTTGTCGCGAAATCCGGTCGCGATGATTAACTAACGTAATTTGCAGTTAATTGGTCTTACTATTGTCATTCTCACTCCGTTTGTAATAGTCGAGGTGAACGTGTGTGTCTTGTGGAGCTTATTGGAACGGGATAGAGTCGAGAATAGAGTGATGCGGCGCCGGGGGGAAAGAATATGCTGCCGGTTAGTGTGTTTTTGGTTCTGTGTGGTAGAGAATGTGCTAAACACTATGGTTTTTATGTTTTCTTGGTGATGTTATGACATGTATGTGGTGTAGTGTAGTGTATTGTTGGTGCCTAATATGTCTGGTATGGAAAAAGGTTTAATTTATAAACAATAATGGTGAAGTGAGTCATGATCAGTCTGCTACGAGTATGACTATCAAATCTTGTGGAAGTGTCATCTTGGATAACATAAGTGTATACCTACTTATGCGCGTATAAAGTGTATGCTTTGAGAAGTATTCCGTATTATTAAGAAAAAAATATTGGGAGTGGAAGTTATTTTGAAAGAACCTGCATTTTACGTAAGTTTCGGGACTTGGATATGGAACGTTTTGATCTAGGCTCTACATACCCAATCTCATAAGCCATAACAGAAAATTAGAGTAATCGAGTAATTGCTGTAATTTACTATCTCTGAATAATAGTAATTAGGATGTTCCTTTGAAAAGAGATCGTTAGGATACTTATGCCCATCCCTAATTTTTAAGTGACCCCTTTGAAAACAAAATTCCTGTTATGTGTTACCATAGGGGTCACTTAAAAATTAGGGATTAATGGTGGAAACGGGCATTATACTAGCAGAATTCGACTTCTTCGACCATAGAGCGACATGTAAACAGCTACTTTCGCTTTTGTAATATTAGTTATATATTATTATTGATCGATGATATGATTCCCCAAACAAAGACATGATTAATCTATTACACGTCTATTTATTTACAAGCAAACGTTATGTATTGTACGTTAGCTCAATACATGACATTGTGTGATTCATAGACTCTGACGCATTGTCTGTACAGCCTTTGTCTGATTTTATTATCCACAAAAAACACCTGTGTTATGTACAATCAAGTTAATAATGTTGTTTTGACTGATATTTCAGGTTCTAGAGTATTCGTAAGAATATTATTAACGCACTGAATTGTTAATAAATGGAGGTAGGATTAGTTTTTTTTGGTAATAATCTTTTTGTTTCGTATTTGTATTCAGGGTTCCATAATTTCGTTCGTCGTTTGTTTAAGTCTGATACTAATGGTTATTTGTATTAGTTTTAGGTTATTTGCAGCAATGGCTACTAGAGTTTACAGGATAAACAAGTAGACGGCTAATTTATAAAATAAACTGGGTATTGAGTAATCGTTCCATAGAATATGAAATGTGGATGGTTTAAAGGTGATAAATTGCCTACGTTTGCAATTAGGCCTTTAAAAAGTTAATCTCAGTATAATTTTAACTCTATCAATGTTTCTTTGTACCTACATTGTGACGGAAAACATACGAACTCTACACTGCGATTGGCTCGATTCACAATTTAATCTGATTTTTTACTATGAGATCTCTATCTTCAATAGGTACATCTTTATGTACTTTATTCACATCGCTGTGATGCGCCTTGATACATAAAGGTACCAATTTGTCACGGTCTGAGTCATCTAATGAGATACACTTTTAACTATAAAATTGCTAATTGTTTTTTGACGAGACTGTTTTGAACTTTATTTGAATGAATGACAAAACCAAATCGTTGCTCTCAATTTTGAGCTAACATTATGAATCATAGTCTTCGATTGAAGACTAGTATACAGTCAACGATAAATTTTAATAGTTTGTGTGGTGGTCAATCCACTACTTCTTCTTCTTGTCGTGTCGACAACAAAAACCTACACAGTTTCAGCTCAAAATTCCGCCACAAGAGTGACGTTTTCAGTAGCCTTCATTAAATCTTCGTGCGTGTAGTTGTTTGGGCACGCAGGGCACGACATCATGTCATGTGCTTCGTCGACTGGGGAACACAACCACACTTGCAAGTTTGAGTTTGAGCCATCCAAGAATCTCCACTTGAACAGATTGTCCTTACTACGACTAGGTACTTAATTCACTTTTAACAAAAGCATAGGTATTATAGACATATAGGTATTGTATTATATTTCTAGATAAGCAAGCAAGTAGCTTACCTACCAAAATACGGATAATAGGGATTTTAAAACGGCATCTCATTTATTTAGTAATCTTAGGGAAGGTGGTCGTACCATATTTTACCATCTTAATACTCATGTCTAATTAATTCTATATTCACTATTCCACATCATAGTCTAGTATTTCCGAGTATTATTCATGGTTTACAAAGGTCACCGCCAAGTCCTTGGCATTAATGGGACGGGTGCATTACGACCGATCGGCAGTCACGCTACCACAGTGGATCTTGGCACGCGACACATAGAAATAGGAATCATTTGCTAAATTAATAAGATGTTAAACCACATTCAAAATTTATTGTTTTCCACAACCAAAACTTAAAAGTTACAATTAAAACTTAAGTAAATACAGGAAACAAAGGGTCATGATGACCCATAAGTTTAAGCTCAAGCTGCCTCGAGAACAATTCCCGGGTTGCGCTGTTTTTCAACCTTACCCAGCTCTTTTAATATTAGTCGCATTATGTGTAAATAAAATAAAGCATATAGGTATGCCTAACCGCAGGTATTAAAAAAGGTTGCAAATAATCTTTCGAGAAGGATCAAAATAAAGAACGACGAGTTGCAAGGCCAAAAGTGATTCATTTAACGATTCAGCCAATAAAAGGGGAGTGCCACAAATAACGTATTACGGATTAATTATGCCTAAGGCTCAAACCACAAAATTATGATCAAATGACGCAACTCTATTACTTATTATGTGTAATCAACACAGACTGCTTTGGCGCCTTCGTACGAGGATAGGGCCGTCCCCAAATGTAACCTCCAAAAGGCACAGAAGGAGAAGGAAATCTGCTTCTTAATTATTTTTGTGGCTAACTACAACTAGTTAGCTATTATGGGTCACTTCATTCCAAATACTAAACACAAAGATCACCATTACTAAGCTATCGTCATTTGTCAACAGTGAGAAAACCGGGTTCATCACGCCCCAACAGAATGGCGGCGAAGAATCCCCCCCTCCTGAAAAGGAGCGGGCGGATCAAGAGGACACAGAGAAGAGCCACGCGGGGCCCGTGCCCCACTGCGCGGGGCCCAATGACGACCTCTACGCGATCCCCGTCAAGCTGCGCCCCAAGAAGGAGCCCCAGCTGCCCCCGGGGTGGGAGAAACATGAGGGTAAGCCGTTTAGACTTTTATTAGAAGTTAGATATTTCAAGCGCATCGGGACACTTGCGCGAAAAGCCATTTGCGCCCATGGACACTTGCGCGAAAAGACACTAGTGCGAACCGACGTTTGCGCGAAAATACATGAGCGCGAAAAACACTAGCGCGAAGGACATTTGCGCGAAAACAGTTTTCGTTTAACGTTTAGTAAGTGGTTACGCCGCTCACCGCTAGATGACGCTAGCTCTTTGAGTGACGATTTTCTGCACCGCGGTGTCCAGATATTTTTCAAATGTCCTACGCGCTAGTGTCTTTCGCGCTCATGTCTTTTCGCGCAAACGTCCGTTCGCGCTCACGTCTTTTCGCGCAAGTTTCCATGCGCGCAAATGGCTTTTCGCGCTAGTGTCTTTCGCGCAAGTATACCGGAACCCATGGCAAGAACAAATCTGTAGGTATCACTTTGGCAACACTAGGCTCTAAAATGCATCGATACTGTATCATGATGACGCGAGTCTACTGCGAGCTCGCTTTGAGACTCTCATCGATGGAATGCTGCTGAATGCAATGATTCAGAAGATCGTAATGGGTATTTTAGGTACACTACGTGTTTTCACCTCTGATTGATGGGTAGGTATAGACGTCAACAAGCCTGTTCAATAAACTAATGTACACACGACAGCACATCAGGCTACCCATTTTTGTTGCAAACTCGCCCATATTACAACTGCACAAGAACCCGCAGTGGTTACGTTGACGTGCCGTCATCTGTACCTACCTGAGACCACGATCAGTTGGAAGAACTGAAATGGTATTTTAATAATATTCTGTTATGTACTACCTATCTTTGATGCGATATTAACGCGGATTATCTAAGCTAGAGCCTGATCTTCATAGTTTTTCAAAGTAATAAATTTTGTGGTGAGCTAAGGTGGTAAGAAAAACTTTTTCAAAATATTAAAATGACATTGTTGACATACAAAATGTATTGACAAATCCTATTTCTTCCAGACAACGACGGCCCCTACTACTGGCACATAAAGAGCGGGACTATCCAGCGAGAGATCCCCAAAATGCCGCCGGTCGAAGCCCGGGAGTCGCGGATCTCCATGGTGCGCGACTGCTCCAACTTGTCCGAGGTGAACAAGTATGAAGGAGTCATGACTGGTTCCGTCACCAGGAGTACCACTAGTGGGGCGCTGGACCATGACGCTCAGGAGGCTGAGAGGAAGAGGAAAGAGGAGATGTCTTACAAGTGAGTAAACGGGTTATGATGACGTATCTGTTCTGTTCTGTGTGACGTTAGGTGATGTACCAGAATATGTACTTACTTACCTACCTAGTTGTTTATAAAATAAATGGCATCCCCATTATTTCAACCATATTGAAACGATGACACTTAATAAACAGTGNGGTAATCTTAAAGTTTTGCCTCGCATTAAATTCAATGAAATAACTGTTAAAAAACGGGAATCTGTTTGCTATCTCGGACTAATTTTAGAGAAAAACTTTAGTTTTGTCGAGCACATTAAACAGATCGGTGAAAAAGCTAAAAAGAACTTTTATGCCTTAAGTCACATTTCAACCTCGACGTGGGGTCTAACGTTTAAAATCCTCCGAGTAATATATTCGGCCACTTATTTAAGCTCCATTTGCTATGGTGCACCAGTTTGGGCTGACAGAGCTACTATAGGAGCCGCTCGACGGAAACTACTCCAAAGTCAACGCCTTGCATTGATTTTTCTTTGCAAAGCTTACAGAACTGTGAGCACGGAGGCTCTGCCAGTCCTGGCTGGTGTACTGCCGGTCGACTTAGAGGTACAAAAGCGTGCGGCTATGTACTTCGCATCAAGGGAAAATATAACCTCCGATTTCTTAAATAGCCGCGATCGTTCTAAAATAAGTCGATTATTTGATTCCCGAGAAGTCGTTGAAGAAGATTTACTTAATGAATGGCAAAAAAGATGGGATACGTCAGTCAAAGGACGTCACTTATATAAATTCTTCCCGAATGTACGCGAACGTCTAACTAGGCGATGGTTAGAAATCGACCATTGCTCGTCGCAGTTCCTCACGGGACATGGCAACTTTAAACATAAACTTCACGAATTCAAACTAGTTCCGTCTCCTTTTTGCGAGTGTTCCACTGATGATGTCAGTTATGAGCAGTCTGCCCATCATATCTTGTGGGAGTGTGATCTTTGGAAACATGAACGTGATATAATGCTTAATTCAATACAACATACATCTGTTTCCGCAATTTATTACACCGATCTTGTCGCGACAAGGAAAAATTTCCGTGCTTTTAAGCGATTTTGTGAAAAATATTATTGGCAGGTGGGAATAGTCCCGTTTCCTAAAACATCTAGCTTGAAACCCGCTAGAAATGTGACAAAAATATACGCAAAACATGGCACTTATGCCCGTTTTCACCATCAATCCCAAATTTTTAAGTGACCCCTATGGGTAACACATAACAGTTAACACGTAACATTCAACTCTCTCCAGACGCCGCAGTTTCCCGGCCCGTCCGGAGCCGGATAACGGGCGCGCCGTCCGGTTCTTCGTCCGGTCGCTGGGCTGGGTGGAGATATCCGAGTCTGATCTCACGCCGGAGCGGTCCAGCCGCGCCGTCAACAAGTGCATCGTGGACCTCAGTCTGGGTCGCAACGACCTGCTTGATCAAGTCGGCCGTTGGGGAGATGTAAGTCCTACGTTTTAATCTTTAAATGACAGCATTATTAAGCTAAGCAAGCGTCCACATGTCGGTATCGTACGCATCGGACGTATCGCACGCAACGGATCGTAGTATTATTTATATGGAAAGTCATATAAGTGCGTCCACCTGTCCGCATCGTACGCATCGCACATACGATACGATGTGTTTCGTACGATGCGTCCGTTGCGTACGATACCGACAAGTGGACGCTTAGCTTTAGACAGATAAATTAAATGCAATACCCATCACGATAATTCTAATTCTTTATTAGTACGAGTACCTATGTGGGTCCTTTTCAGGGTGTTCTAAACCTTGCCCTTCCACCACCACAATACTAAAGAAGTATAGAATAGTAAACAAGGAAAAACAATGACTAATCTCATTACTCAATTCTGACTGTCATATAAAATTAATCGTGATTTGAATATGCTGACCAGATTCATTATTTTTGTGACCTCTTTTATGTGATCTATCACGTAAGAGATCCATGGACTATTCTACTTAACTTAACATTAAAACACTATAGTGCATTAAAAAGAAACAATCGGAATGTTTCCCCACCAGCGTATGCCTATCAAGTGACTGGAATAAAAGAGTCAAAAGCATTCCACAAATAACAGACAAATCCATTCCAGGGCAAAGACCTGTTTATGGACCTGGACGACGGCGCCCTGAAGCTGATCGACCCTGAGAGCCTGACCACGCTGCACACGCAGCCCATACACACCATCCGTGTTTGGGGAGTCGGCAGGGATAACGGACGGTGAGTTACAATAGGAAAACTGAGGAATTTGAGCAAACAGGGGTATAAAAGGTAACCTGAGAGCTTACATTAAACTTCGTCCGTCACTAGTGAGCGTGTCAAAAAAATCCATGAAGATTTTAGTTCTTGAAAGCCTCCGCAGGTCGCTATACAATCCGTCATACATTTAAATGTGATTTTTTCACGCAGTCACTAGTGTAGACCTTTGTAAACTCACACTACGCCCCCTGTACTATTGTGCAGTTTAAAATGGGTTAATTCTATATGGGTCTGACGCAGAATGTGCATTTCGCAAAATGAGCACTTCAAAAAATGCGAACTTTTCCATACAAATGTAAAGGCTGAAGAGTTAGTTTGTATAATATTAGTATGGAAAAGTGCGAATTTTGCGAAGTGCACATTCTGCGTCAGACCCTTCCATGTTTCTCCTTAAAAGATTCCTAATAATGGGGAAGTTTCATTATCTATTGCGTCAGAATGGACCACGGACAGTGACTTACATGCTAGGGAAACTTCAGGGGGCAATTTTCGTTGCCTTTTTCCCATGGATATCAAAAAGAGAAAGTGGAATAATCCATTTTAGTCACACAATGGAGTAGATTACCTTTTTTACCCTAGAAAAAGGACTCGAGGTTTCGTGAACGTCAGAATGGCGGGTGTATGGTNATAGTAGTTCCAAGTGCTCTCCTGTATAGGTCTACCAGAATCTCATGGCAAACAAAAATATTGGAAAAGTGTGGCTTTCATAAGGAAATTTCAAAAACAAATTACGAGATTTGTCAACCACTGCAGAAATTTTGTGAATCTTCATGATTATTTGTTATTTTAATGAAAATACAAAAAAAAAACTCAAGCGAGTTATATTGTTTTCAATGTGTATTGTAAAATATGGCGTAATTTAAACTCAATCTTTGATTTTAAAGCACGTCGTTGAGTTGACAGGTAAGTCGGACTGAAATGTTAAGATTACATTTAGTTTATTACCCGACTGCGTCAGAAAGAGGGTTATGTTTATTTTTAAGTATTTTTCTTTCTTAATAGCTGCTTTATTGAGGTTTACCTACAGGTGAATCTCACAAATTGTCGCAAAGGAATGGTCAAAATGTTGTAACCATGTAAAGAAACTTGATAAGATTTCATCAAGCAAAATCATTATTAATCATCAAGCAAGATTGAATAATAAAATTGAAATGCTGGAAGAGCAATTTATAATAAATACCTCTTTCTCTTGATTATCTGTTGAAGAATAAGAAATAATAAATAAATAATATCCTTGGACATTTTAGACTGCGCTTCTAGTCCCAAACTAAGCAAAGCTTGTACTATAGGTACTAGACAACGGATATAATCATATTAAATGCTTTTCTTTTTAAATCATACATATACATAGAAAACACCCAGTCCAATACAAACAAAATACAACGTGTCCCAAAATTCAAGGATAAGCCGGCGCCGCAGGGTGGACATAGTCATGACTAGTTTAGGAAAAATAAGAAAAAAAATCTATCTCAATTATTTTTTAAGTTACACAATAAATTATGAAATTCGTCGAAAATTGACACCCCTTATGATATTTTACATTACCACGACTACAATTTTTCAAATACTTCTGTTTTTTTGTTTATATCGGCAACTTAAGTAGTGCTGCTGTCCACCCTAATTCTTAAAACCCCCAGAATCCTTGCAGTTTTTACACAAAAGTTAATCAAAATATGATATTTCCTTAAAATTATGAACGATTTTTACGTTCACTGCACTTTGACTCGTCGTTTTGTAAAAAAACAGTATGAACACTACTGCGGCAAGTTTTTTATAAAGTTGACGCAACTATCCAAGATTCCAAAATGGTATAATACTCTAAGAAAACTTGTCGCAAAAAAGATATGCGTACCATTTTTACAAGCACTTCGCTTGTTACGAGATACGGCGAGATACGGCGAGATACAGCGAGATAATGAGTTCGGAGTTTTCGCGCACACACACTGATCACTGTTACTTCGGATGCGGTTACCGAGGATTTCTTTAAATCCCACCGCTGCCACCAAATGTTGTACGAGGTCTCGAGATTGGAGTTTTAAAAAACAGTTTGTTACGTATTTAAAGTTTATTCACTTTTTAAACATTAATTTTAAAGACAACCCGTTGCAGCAAGCTCTCAAACCGAACTAAACTTTACAGTGGGGTCTCTGGCGCTCCCATAGTTTAGAAACGCTGACTCGGCGCGACAGCGGCGGGTCAGCCTTATTCTATACAAAGACCGGGTATAACAGTTCGTTCGTTTCAGCCAAATGACGTCCACTGCTGGACAAAGGCCTCCTCCAATATGGATGTAATTGAAGGGAACGTTCCTGAGTGACGCTGATCGCTCGGCGCCGACGCTTCATACATTTCGGCTGTCAGCGCTGACGGTCAGCGTGCGTCAGCGTGACTCTAAAACCAGCCTTGCTGATTTGATATGTTGTACCCAAGATCTACCTTGTCCCTGTAAATAGCACATGTTTGTGTAAGATGAATTCAGTACTTAATATCCCGGTACTCAAGAGGAACATCTAGCGATACCAGCGTAAATGCGAATAGAAAATCGTGATGGAACGTGACATTCAAGATATTTCATTTTTTTCTGTCTGTAAGATTTTGTAAGTAATTTTTCACCAATAGGCTTCAGTATTCATTCTGAACAGCTGAAGGAGTGTCGGTATACCTAAAATGATTGAATACACGTGTGCTAATAAATAGACTTAGGTGACGTTTCATCCAAGGATGAATAAAATTGTCTCCTTTTCATATTGTTAGGTGTCCAAGCCAAAGGGGAAAGGGGCAGGTAATGGAATTAGTAAGTCCTCCTATGTTCTTCTGATTAATTTCGTTGCGGGTCCAATGACAGTTTAACTTTCCCCCGGGACAAACTTGACCTTCATTGGTTGGGTTTTTGTGGCGGTCAAGCTGTAGATCCTGGCTACACAGGAGTTGCAGTGGTGGGAATGAGAGGTGGGAATAGTCCCGTAATGGAATTAGTAAGAAATGTACGTGATTTCCTAATGTCAAAAAGGCAAGTAAGATTGCTAGATACCTTGCAAGCAGCCTCAATAGTCTTGCACAGCGCGCCGGAAGAGGGCTCGGCGTGGAAGGCGTGAGCGACAAAGAGATCCTGCGCGGTGTGCACGATGAACGCACAGCGCCGCACGTCGCGCCCGATGCCCAGGAACGACAAGTAGCGCACGCGGCACTCCACTAGTGGGCTGCTCTCCTGTGGACGTGATGGTGGGAAATTAGTCTTTGAAAACACATACGTCCTTACTGGCTTCAAAAGTGTTTTGAGGCTAATCACAGTTGGGGAAGATATAGGGAACCTATCGCTAGGTCAATGCATGGAATTGACCATGTAAAATCTGCAGCAGGAAACAGTCTTCGAATAGGGAGAGAATGTGAGGAGCTGCCGCCTCTACCACTGGCGTGGATATCTCGACGTGACCAAGACTGCCAAGAAATTTAAAATTACCAAGTGCAAAACGACACGAAGAAGGTAGCCGTAAGTACCTAATAGGTCCTCCTGACTAGGCGTTGTGGCGCCAGGCGGATGGCGCGCGCAGTGTTCAGGCGCTCGAGCGCGTCGCTGAGCTCTGCCAAGAGTGAATGGGGACAGCTTCTGATGCCTGATGCCAACCTATAAGTGTTCTCGTCACTCGGGGGTCCTTCTCATAGACTGTATCATAGCAACATCCACGGGACTTCAGGCGGACGGCGCGCGCTTGTCAGACTGGATCTCGAGCGCGTCGTTGAGCTCTTGATGCCTAAAGCGTCCGCTTCTTCTAATTTTCTCCAGGTCCAGCAGTCAGCACCGACTTGTACACTTGCAAGAATTCCTCAGTAATGGTGATCATAGACGGCGCCACGGCCACAGCCACAGGGCGCCAGGCAGACGGCGCGCACGCAGCGGCCAGGCGCTCGAGAGCGTCGTTGAGCACGTCCATGCCAGATGGAAGGAGCATCTGATGCCTACAGGGTCTACTCCTGAATTTCTCCAGGTCTAGTCTCCACTCCTCTTTTTCTTCCCCATGTCCGTACAGGGACACCTATAAGAGTGTTGTAAGATCACTTACCCCCTCCTCAGTGATGGTGATCATCGACGGCGCCACGGCCACAGCCACAGGGCGCTAGGCTGACGGCGCACGCGCGGCGGCCAGACGCTTGAGCGCTTGACTAGCTCTGATGCCTACAGCGTCCGCTCCTTCTGAATTTCTCCAGGTCTAGTCTCCACTCCTCTTCTTCTTCCCCATGTCCGTACAGGGAGACCTATATACCTATAAGAGTGTTGTAAGATCACTTACCCCCTCCTCAGTGATGGTGATCATAGACGGCGCTACGGCCACAGCCACAGGGCGCCAAGCGGACGGCGCGCGTGCGGCAGCCAGACGCTCGAGCGCGTCGTTTAGCACGTCCATGCCGGTCGCACGCGGCACCTCCGCGCTGCCCAGGTGTGTGCTATACACGTGTGAGAATATTCTCGTGTCACTCACCCCCTCAGTAACGGTGATCACAGAAGACGCCCCAGCAACAGTGACAGGTTGTCAGGCGGACGGCGCGCGTGCAGCATCTAGGTACTTGAGCGCGTCCATGCTAAATAGAAGGAGCATCTGATGCCTACAGCCTCTACTCCTCCTGAATTTCTTCAAGTCTAGGAGTCAGCACCGAACTATGAGAGTTCACTCACCCCCTCCTCAGTGATGGTGATCATAGAAGGCGCCACAGCAACAGCTACAGGGCGCCATGCAGACGACGCGCGCTTGTCAGCCAGGCTCTCGAGCACGTCGATGAGCACTGATGCTTACAGCGTTTCCTTCTTCTAAATTTCTCCAGGTCCAGCAATCAGCATCAATCTATACATGTGTGAAAGTATTCTCTTGTCACTCACCCCCTCCTCAGTAATGATGATCATAGACGGCGCCACGGCCACAGCTACAGTGCGCCAGGCGGACGGCGCCCAGGCGCTCGAGCGCGTTGACTAGCTCTGTTGCCTACAGCGTCCGCTTTTTCAGAATTTCTCCAGGTTCAGCAGTCAGCACTGACTTGTACACTTGCAAGAATTTTCCCACTCACCCCCTCCTCAGTAATGGTAATCATAGAAGGCGCCACGGCCACAGCCACAGGGCGCCAAGCTGACGGCGCGCGTGCTGCGGCCAAGCGCTCGAGCGCGTCATTTAGCACGTCCATGCCGGTCGCACGCGGCACCTCCGCGCTGCCTAAGTAACGCGCGCGCACTGTCTTGCGTGGTTCTTCCATTGGTGTGGGGAATGACGCGCCTGGAAAAACAGGTAGGATTATAATGGATAAGCAAAAAAGACATTAGCTTTGTAGTTCCGACAGAGTAGAATATGACCACCCCTACTCTTTACGTGGATGTAGCCAGAGGCAGGAGGAATAAACAAACGTCAGGCCCCCCCATCCGCTCAGCGTGCTGAAGAATCGGCCAAATCGAATCGGCGTAGTGTGCGCACTCCCATACATGGCCATACTGATCAACTGCCCGACTAAACTATCGGCCGACGAAAAATCAACGGTGTGCGCCTACTCTTATAGTCTGGTCCGCGAGCACGTAGAATCTTGTCCAATGACCTCAAGCTACCCACCCTTATCGCTCGCGCGTAACTATGTTGCTGTCGCGTTCGCACACTCACTGCGGGGGCCCGTCACACAGTGGCGACAGCAATATAATTACGCGCGAGCGATAAGGATGGGTAGCTTGGGGTCATTGGACAAAATTCTACGTGCTCACAGGCCGGGCTTTAGATAGTTAGGATAAACTCTTCTTACCTGCCAAGGACCTGGGGCGCCTCGCAACAGGCAAGTTAGTGGGCCTTCATCTTCTAAGCCGGTTCCTGGCAGGAGTTGGATGCAAAAGCCGTGACAGGGTAAAAAAACCTAATAAGACAAGCCTATGTTCTATGTCCGGTTGTGGACTGCTGCAAAATGTATGGCGGATGACGATTTTAGACGATTTTACCTGCTAAAGGCATGGGGCGCCTCGCTGCCGGCAAATCCGTTGGCCTGGGCGGAGGCTGCAGCGAGCGCTCGATCATGATCCGCTTGCATATGTCCCGGAGCGCGTTGGCGATGACAGACAGTTACGGTAAACTCTCCTACGCGCTAAAGGTCTAGGGCGCCTTGCTGCAGGCAAATCGGTAAGCCTTCATGTTTCAAGCTGGTCACTGGCAGGAGCTGGATACGACTTGCCGAAGACAGGGTAAAAAGGCCTATCGTGTATGGGAAGCCTATGTTCTATGGATTTTAGTATTACCTGCCAAGAGCCTGGGGCGCCTCGCAGCAGGCAAATCCGTGGGCCTAGGCGGAGGCTGCAGCGAACGCTCGATCATGATCCGCTTGCATATGTCCCGGAGCGCGTTGGCGATGCTACGCGCGGGCTCAAATAGTTCATATCTAGAGACAGTTAAGATAGACTCCTACTATACCTGCTAAACGCCTGGGGTCGCCTCGCAACAGGCAAGTCAGTGGGCCTTCATCTTCCAAGCCCGTTCCTGGCAGGAGTTGGATGCAAGAGCCGTGACAGAGTAAAAAAACCTAATAAGACAAGCCTATGTTCTATGTCTGACGGACTGCTGCAAAATTTATGGAGGATGTGGATTTTAGACGATTTTACCTGCTAAAGGCCTAGGGCGCCTCGCTGCAGGCAAATCCGTGGGCCTTGGTGGCGGCTGCAGTGAGCACTCGATCATGATCCGCTTGCATATACCTAATATCTCGCAGCTTGTTGGCGACACTACACGTGGGCTCAAATAATTCAGATCTAGAGTCTAGACAGTTAAGATAGACTCCTACTTTACCTGCTAAAGGCCTGGGGCGCCTCGCAACAGGTAAGTCAGTGGGCCTTCATCTTCCAAGCTGCTTCCTGGCAGGAGTTGGATGCAAGAGCCGTAAAAGGGGAAAAAACCTAATAAGACGTATGGCGGATGATGATTTTAGACGATTTTACCTGCTAAAGGCCTAGGGCGCCTCGCTGCCGGCAAATCCGTGGGCCTGGGTGGAGGCTGCAGCGAACGCTCGATCATGATCCGCTTGCATATGTCCCGGAGCGCGTTGGCAATGCTACGCGCAGGCGCCTCGCAACGAAACACGTGACACATGTGCTTGCGCGTCGCGCGGTCGCGGGCCACGTACGCGAAGTCCCTGCGGATAAGGGACTGGGTCAAGTCCTGGCTAAGGCTGGAAGTCTAGATCAGAAAGGACTGAATGGAGGAAGGCTGTGGATAGTGGATACCTTTCTTTTGAAACCAACCAGATTTCTGTCTAATTAATTATTTTATAAGAATCAAAATGCGCCAAAAAGTTTCGTGTCATGATAGACGTTAAAAACAGTCCCTATGGAATGTGGACGAGAGGTTGGATCAAATCTAGGGCGAAAAAAACAGTCCCTATGGAATGCATACGAGAGGTTGGATCAACTCTTGGGCGAAGGCTGGTCATTCAAACAATTCATTACGGATTTTTTTTCCAGAATGGAACACCTCTTGGCTTCAGTCCGAAAGTGGAAGGAACTGAACATGGAAAAAGGGAAGCACTGAAACTTAAAGTTGGTTAACAAGAATTAACAATATGGGTTAAGAAGAAAGATAATTTAAGAAGTTAACGATTTGACTAAATGATAATCATTCGGTAATGATGAAACAAATTCAATGATTCAAATGACTCGTGCTGGAATGCCGAAGAAAGGAGGTGTTAAGATGAATTTGACCTTTCATCATGTGATTCTATCAAAACTAATGGAATGTTCACTCACACAACAGAAAATTTGTAAAATGCCAAAGCGTGATTTACAGCAAAGCGGTATTTAAAATTTAAATTTAAAGCTTTTTTTGTAACGCAAAAAAATTTAGACGTCAGTTTATGACGTCAATAAAAAATAAATTCGCAATGGCATTTTAATACATAATCTAAAATGATCAAATTATAGACAAATGCGTCGGTGTAAATGATCAAGCTGTTTTTATTTCACTCTAAAACTAAATTACTGTGAATGAGAAGCATTTTTAATTAGTTTTCTATTTTTTTCGCTGTGTCTATAATTTCTCCATACCTTTCACTGTTCCGAGATCGCACATAGAAGGGAAAGAAAAGCAATTCTTTAGTTAGTAGTATCTTTGTAACAACTTTGATGGATTAGTACATAAATTAAGTATGGTTTGTGTCTTACTACTACGCAAAGAGAAAAACAAAGTTATAGGGAAAATTAATAATAAACCATTACCAACAGTAGATATAGGCCTTAGACTAACAACTAACCTTTTTGTAATTTAATCAAATAGAAGTTCAGTCTTACACATTTTTCTTGTAAAAGAAGTTGTTAATGAAGATGGAATAGGTGCTATTTCATCTTCATAAGATACATGCTAGTGTTGACGATGACGGCACATAGTCATACGTAGATCCGTACATTGTTGTCTCCAGCATCGAAGTCTCGAGTCCTTTTTGAAGGGTAAAAAAGGTAATCTACTCCATTGTGTCCCATATCCATGGGAAAAAGGCAACGAAAATTGCCCCTGAAGTTTCCCTATGTAACTCCCTTAGTCCCTTCTGACGCAATAGAAAACGAAACTTCTCCATTATTAGGGATCTTTTAAGGAGGAAAATGGAATAACCCATTTTGAACTGCACAATACACTTAGTACTAAACTCAAAAACTCAATATGTACATTAATTTCTTTTAAAACTATTAAGATCGTCGTTCTGTCTGACACCACATTGTATAACTGCCTAAATTGTAAGACCTAATGTGAAATGCTAATGTGGTTATACAATAAACGATTGAGTATTGAGTACAGGTTACCTTTTATACCCCTGAATTTTCTCCGATTTTTCAAGGTTTCCCTATTGTAACTCACCGTCCGTTATCCCTGCCGACTCCCCACACACGAATGGTGTGTATGGGTTGCGTGTGCAGCGTGGTCAGGCTTTCAGGGTCGATCAGCTTCAAGGCGCCGTCGTCCAGGTCCATGAACAGGTCTTTGCCCTGGAATGGATTTGTCTGTTATTTGTGGAATACCTTTGAACTTATATTCCAGTCATTTGGCAGGCATATGCTGGTGGGGAAACATTCCGATTGTTTCTTTTTAATGCACTATAGTGTTTTAATGTTAAGTAGAATTAAGTCCATTGATCTCTTACGTGATAGATCACATAAAAGAGGTCACAAAAATAATGACTGGATCTGATCAGCATATTATTCAAATCACGATTACTTAATTTTATATGACAGTCAGAATTAAGAAATGGAATTAGTCATTCATTGCCCCATCAGGCTCTCAAGTGAGGTGATGATTGTCTGAGTATTACTTGTGTCTATTATTTTATATTATGATAGTGATAGAGAAAGGTCTAGAACGCCCTCGTATTGCGTTTGATTTCTCTGTCTTCTAAGGCTAACTTTCTCTCTGTTACTTAAAGCTACTCGTATATGGATAGGACTTACATCTCCCCAACGGCCGACTTGATCAAGCAGGTCGTTGCGACCCAGACTGAGGTCCACGATGCACTTGTTGACGGCGCGGCTGGACCGCTCCGGCGTGAGATCAGACTCGGATATCTCCACCCAGCCCAGCGACCGGACGAAGAACCGGACGGCGCGCCCGTTGTCCGGCTCCGGACGGGCTGGGAAACTGCGGCGTCTGGAGAGAGTTGAATGTTACGTGTTAACTGTTATGTGTTACCCATAGGGGTCACTTAAAAATTAGGGATTGATGGTGAAAATGGGCATAAGTGCCACGTTTTGCGTATATTTTTGTCACATTTCTAGCGGGTTTCAAGCTAGATGTTTTAGGAAAGTAAGGGATGTTTCCAATGACACTAAAATTATATCCTGGAAACTTTCAGGCCAGGTCTAACCATAAAAACAATTTGCAAATCAGTCCTTGTCCTTGTACTAGAGCTTTTACAGATTCATCCGTGATCATGGAAGCAGAAACCTTACCAAAACAGTCAATAGTACTGCCTACTCACAGTGGCCTTTACATCATCATCCTAACACGTCACTGTTTATTAAGTGTCATCGTTTCAATATGGTTGAAATAATGGGGATGCCATTTATTTTATAAACAACTAGGTAGGTAAGTAAGTACATATTCTGGTACATCACCTAACGTCACACAGTAGAACAAAACAGATAGGTACTTAATAACCCGTTTACTCACTTGTAAGACATCTCCTCTTTCCTCTTCCTTTCAGCCTCCTGAGCGTCATGGTCCAGCGCCCCACTAGTAGTACTCCTGGTGACGGAACCCGTCATGACTCCTTCATACTTGTTCACTTCAGACAAGTTGGAGCAGTCGCGCACCATGGAGATCCGGGACTCCCGGGCCTCGACCGGCGGCATTTTGGGGATCTCCCGCTGGATTGTCCCGCTCTTTATGTGCCAGTAGTAGGGACCGTCGTTGTCTGGAAGAATTAGGATTTGTCAATGCATTTTGGATGTCAACAATGTTATTTTAAAATTTTGAAAAACCTTAGCTTACCACAAAATTGTATGTAATCTTATTTTTTCTTTAATTAAATCTATGTTTAGATCAGGCTAGTAGAGCCTACCTAGAGGTAATCCGCGTTAATATCATCAAAAATGCAAAACAATTATTAAAATACCATTTCAATTCTTCCAACTGGTGGTCTCAGGTACATCAGTTTATTGAACAGGCTTATTGACATCTATACCTACCCATCAATCAGAGGTGAAAACACGATGACTGTGTACCTAAAATACCCATTACGATCTACTGAATCATTGCATTCAGCATTCCATCGACGAGAATCTCAAAGCGAGCTCGCAGCAGACTCGCGTCATGATGCAGTATCAGTGCATTTTATAGAGCCAAAAGTGTTGCCAAAATGATACCTCCAGATTTGTTCTTGCCATGTAAATAGCTACTTCTATAGTCTGGTCGCCGAGCACGTAGAATTTTGTCCAATGACCCCAAGCTACCCATCCTTATCGTAATTATGTTGCTGTTGCGCTCGCACACTCACTGACTAAATTCTACGTGCTTTAATAAAAGTCTAAACGGCTTACCCTCATGTTTCTCCCACCCCGGGGGCAGCTGGGGCTCCTTCTTGGGGCGCAGCTTGACGGGGATCGCGTAGAGGTCGTCATTGGGCCCCGCGCAGTGAGGAACGGGCCCCGCGTGGCTCTTCTCTGTGTCCTCTTGATCCGCCCGCTCCTTCTCAGGAGGGGGGGATTCTTCGCCGCCATTCTGTTGGGGCGTGATGAACCCGGTTTTCTCACTGTTGACAAATGACAATAGCTTATATTACATAAATGGTGATTTGTGTTTAGTATTTGAAACGAAGTGACCCATAATATTTGACTAGTTAGCTACAAAAATATTTAAGAAGCAAATTTCCTTCTCCGGCACAGAAGCCTTTTGGAGATTTCATTTGGGGACGGCCTTATTTATTTTTATTTTTTACTTTGTGTTTAGGCGATTATCACACTGCGCCGCGCTCCGCCGCGGTACGCGGGACGACAGATTTAATCATTGTATGCAAGTACCTCAGTTTGTATAGAAAACACGCGCGGCACAACACACTGACAACGCGTCCGCGCGCGGGATTTTTTTATATGAAATCACGCGGACCGCAGCGGAGCGCGGCGCAGTGTGATAACCGCCTTAGTATTTGAAACGAAGTGACCCATCATAATAGCTAACTAGTTAGCTAGAAAAATAATTAAGAAGCAGATTTTCTTTTCCTTCTGTGCCTTTTGGAGATTTCATTTAGATCATAGGACAACCCTATCCTCGTTCGAAGGCGCCAAAGCAGTCTGTGTTGATTACACATAATAATAGAGTTGCGTCATTTGATCATAATTTTGTGGTTTTAGCCTTAGGCATAATTAATCTGGTATATCAAACCGTAATATGATATTTCTGGCACTCCCCTTTTATTGACTGAATCGTTAAGAGCCATTTCACAAAAATATTCCGCGCGAATTTAGGTAAAAGCTGTCAACGCAACGTCAAAAGAGTAAAAAGAACGCTGAAATGGACAAAAAAATCTTGAGCCGTGACCGTATTAAGACTTGATTTAAGTTATTAATTTTAAGGTAGAATGAGGAATTCAAACTTGATTAATTAATTTAAATTTTTAATAGAGTTTATTAAGTCTTTTATATTTCGATTCATAATGAAACACGAATAGGTATAATATGTAAAATATATATTAAGTACAAAATAAAATACTTTTATTGCAGTTTATGCTGTGTTTTTAAACCAAAAACCACGATCAAAATGTGACGTTAATCTTCAAATTTGCCAAATTATTTTTAGATTTTACTCAATAATGGTAATGAAATTCAAGAATCTATTTCATTAATGGACTACAAGAATATATGTCCGATGATTACTATATATTTTTAAGCTTATTATATGAGCATAAATAATAGATACAGGACTTTGAAAATGAGTCTGCGGCAATTTTTTCGTAAAATGGTTGTGGGAGATGGGGCACTGTGAATTAAGCAAAAGAGTTTTAGTAAATCCGTTTCATTAATGGTCAACAACAAGGATTGACCTATCTTTCGCAGTTATTAAATAATCTCTGGGTGTTGCTTAAGATAGTAATTCATGCTTCCAAAATCTTAGAAATTCGCACGAAAATGTAAAATGGCTCTTAAATGAATCACTTTTGGCCTTGCAACTCGTCGATCTTTATTTTGATCCTTCTCGAAAGTATCATGAAGATTATTTGCAACCTTTTTTATTACCTGCGGTTAGGCATACTTACCTGTCTGCTTTATTTACACATTAGCTTTCCGCCCGCGGCTTCGCCCGCGTGAAATTTTGTCTGTCACAGAAAAACTTTATCGCACACGTCTCTGTTTCAAAAACTAGGATAACAACTATCCTAAGTCCTTTCCCGGGACTATCTCTATGCCAAATACCATAAAAATCGGTGCAATGGTTTAGGCATGAAAACCACACAGACAGAGTTACTTTCTCATTTATAATATTAGTAGGGATATGCGACTAATATTAGAGAGCTGGGTAAGGTTGAAAAACAGCGCAGCCCCGAGCTTGCTCTCGAGGCAGCTTGAGCTGAACTGCATGGCCCTTTGTTTCCTGTATTTAAATTTTGGTTGTGGGAAACAATAAAATATTTTTATGTATTTATTTATAATATGACTGCCTTATACCACATGTTATTAATTTAGCAAATTAATCCTATTTCTGTGTCGCGTGCCAAGATCCCCTGCACTGTGGTAGCGTGACTGCCGATCGGGTCGTAATGCACCCGTCCCATTAATGCCAAGGACTTGGCGGTGACCTTTGTAAACCATGAGTAATAGTCGGAAATGCTAGACTATGATGTGGAATAGTGAAATACACCGTGTTACTTTGCATTCTTGCCATATTCACAGATATAAAAGTAGGGAACAATACCTATTATTTAAGATAAACAAGAGACTCCCATAAAGAAAGTACACTAAGATTTTAGTAAATTTGGTTTTTCAGTACAAATTGGAATAAACCAATTTTGTCTCGCACATTCTACAGGTGCAAGTGGAATAAACCTAGTGGGCGTGGCCTAGTTCTTAATAATCTGTCGATTTATGGCTCTGGGTACCAGCCTTTTTATCCAGTCATAATAATTATTTTAAAATACTCTTCAGTTGATTTCAGATTTCCCTTTCTACTTTACGGGCTTAGGACCGTCAAAAATACGTAATAATTATTAGGGTTTTAATTAATTTATAACATTGTACCCTATTTTTACAAATTAATAAATTAAGTATGAAATGAAATCACCTTATTCACAATTAATTATTTATTAAAAAGTTCCTACTTACAAAGTTTACATACTGCGAAGCAAGTGTTCAAAGTGGCCTTCGTTCTGATCATCTGATCAAGGCACAGTCTAGCACTGCGAAGCGTAGGTTTTTCGCTTTAGTTTTCGCAACACATAAACGTTTTGTCTCATAGTTTCACTAAAACAATCCTTTCGTGTAACGCGTTTAACACTGTTTATCTCTTCTGCGCATACCAGTCGTTTCAAGTCACTCCAAAAATCCATTGGTGTCAGGTCCGAGGATCGTGGTGGCCAAGCTACTGGACCCCTCGTCCAATCCACTGTTCACCAAACGTATTATTCGCACACTTGACGTCCATAATGTGGGGGAGCACCATCCTGCTGGTAGTAGAGCATTTGGTGTAACGCTAAGGGTACGTCATCAAGCATTTCGTCTAAGACGTCTTGCAGACACTCCAAGCACCATTTTGATTAAATTATTCGTTGTTTGAATACGCTTCAGACATTTTTGTATTATTTATAACGTGATTTGTGATTGATGGATTTCTCAGTTTTTTACAAGTGTCAAAAAGACATTTTAAAGACAATAGATTGCAATAGATATTTAAAAATACAATAAAAAGTAAAAAAGTCTCCATCGCCATCGCCAACAAGTGATGTGCATGCGTTACGATAATTAGTGGTGTGTTTAACAGATTGTCGATAAAATAAAATAATCAAGATTAAAAAAAAAATTTTTCGGGCAATATTTTTTTACGGATTTGTGTTCAGTATCAGTAATATCGTAACCTCTGTAAATATGGCAAGAATGCAAAGTAACACCCTGTATAATTAATTAGACATGAGTATTAAGATGGTAAAACTATGGTACGACCACCTTCCCTAAGATTACTAAATAAATGAGATGCCGTTTTAAAATCCCTATTATCCGTATTTTGGTAGGTAAGCTACTTGCTTGCTTATCTAGAAATATAATACAATACCTATTTGTCTATAATACCTATGCTTTTGTTAGAAGTGAATTAAGTACCTAGTCGTAGTAAGGACAATCTGTTCAAGTGGGGATTCTTGGATGGCTAAAACTTGGGAGTGCAAGTGTGGTTGTGTTCCCCAGTCGACGAAGCATTTATGATGTCGTGCCCTGCGTGCCCGAACAACTGCACGCACGAATGAAGGCTACTGAAAACGTCACTCTTGTGGCGGAGTTTTGGGCTGACACTGTGTAGGTTTTTGTTGTCCACACGACAAGAAGAAGAAGTAGTAGATTGACCACCATACGAACTATTAAAATTTGACGTTGACTGTATACAAGTCATCAATCGAATACTATGATTCATAATGTTAGCTCAAAATTGAGAGCAACGATGTGGTTTTGTCATTCATTCAAATAAAGTTCAAAACAGTCTCGTCAAAAAACAATTAGCAATTTTATAGTTAAAAGTGTATCTCATTAGATGACTCAGACCGTGACAAATTGGTAACTTTATGTATCAAGGCGCATCACAACGATGTGAATAAAGTACATAAAGATGTACCTACCTATTGAAGATAGAGATCTCATAGTAAAAAATCAGATTAAATTGTGAATCGAGCCATTCGCAATGTTGAGTTAGTATGTTTTCCGTCACAATGTAGGTACAAAGAAACATTGATAGAGTTAAAATTATACTGAGAATAATAACTTTTTAAAGGCCTAATTGCAATCGTAGGCAATTTATCACCTTTAAACCATCCACATTTTGATATTCTAGGGAACAATTACTCAATTCCCTGTTTATTTTATATTAGCCTTCCGCCCGCGGCTTCGCCCGCGTGGATTTTTTTCTGTCACAGAAAAACTTAACTTATCGCGCGCGTCCCTGTTTAAAAAACCGGGATAAAAACTATCCTATGTCCTTTCCCGGGACTCAAACTATCTCTATGCCAAATTTCATCAAAATCGGTTCAGTTGTTTAGGCGTGAAAGCGAGACAGACAGACAGAGTTACTTTCGCATTTATAATATTAGCATAGATAAATTATCCGTCTAGTTGTTTAACCTGTAAATTCCAGTAACCATTGTTGCAAATAACCTAAAACTAATACAAATAACCATTAGTATCCGACTTAAATTAACGACGAACGGAGCAATGGAACCCTAAACACAAATACGAGATAAAAAGATTAAACCAAACAAAAACTAAACCTACCTCCATTTAATAACAATTCAGTGCGTTAATAATATTCTTAGAATGCTCAAGAACCTGAATATCAGTCAAAACAACATTATTAACTTGATTCTACATAACACAGGTGTTTTTTGTGGATAATAAAATCGCAAACAAAGGCTATACAGACAATGCGTCAGAGTCTATGAATCACACAATGTCATGTATTGAGCTAACGTACAATACATAACGTTTGCTTGTAAATAGACGTATAATAGATTAATCATGTCTTTGTTTGGGGAATCATATCATCGCTCAGTAATAATCCATAACTAATATTACAAAAGCTCAAGACCGAACGCGATGGAGGACTGTTGTGGACGCCCTCTGCCCCATCTAGGGGACATAGGACGTTATTATTAAGTAAATATTACAAAAGCGAAAGTTGCTCTGTTTACAGATATGTCGCTCTATCGTCGAAGAAGTCGAATTCCGCAAGTATAAGTATCCTAACGATCTCTTTTCAAAAGAACATCCTAATTACTATTTTCAAAGATAGTAAATTACAGCAATCACCCTAATTTTCTGTTATGGCGTATGAGATTGGGTATGTAGAGCCTAGATCAAAACGTTCCATATCCAAGTCCCGAAACTTCCGTAAAATGCAGGTTCTTTCAAAATAACTTCCACTCCCAATATTTTTTTCTTAATAATACGGAATACTTCTCAAAGCATACGCTTTATACGCGCATAAGTAGGTATACATTTATGTTACCCAAGATGACACTTCCACAAGATTTGATGGTCATACTCGTAGCAGTAAGCAGACTGATGACTCACTTCACCATTATTGTTTATTCAAACCTTTTACCATACCAGACATATTAGGCACCAACAATACACTACACTACACGACATACATGTCATAACATCACCAAGAAAATATAAAAACCATTTAGCTAGCACATTCTCAACCACACAGAATCGGGACTATTCCCGCCTCTCGTTCCCACCACTGCAACTCCTGTGTAGCCAGGATCTACAGCTTGACCGCCTGAAAAACCCAACCAATGAAGGTCAAGTTTGTCCCGGGGGAAAGTTAAACTGTCATTGGACCCGCAACGAAATTAATCAGAAGAACATAGGAGGAGTTCGAAATTAAGGTTCGACTTCAACCACACAGAACCAAAAAACACTAACCGGCACCAAATTCTTTCCCTCCGGCGCCGCATCACTCTATTTTCAACTCTATCCCGTTCCAATAAGCTCCACAAGACACACACGTTCACCTCGACTACTACAATCGGAGTGAGAATGACAGTAGTAAGACCAATTAACTGCAAATTACGTTAGTTAATCATCGCGACCGGATTTCGCGACAAAAACCAGACAATTAAGCGTTTTGTAATAACGATAAGCACGGCTGTGTAAATATTATGAGCATTAAGGTTATGCTATGGCCACATTTACCACTTTATCAGAGTTCAGTTTGTAAGTTTTTTTGTTGCCAAATGTTAGTCTCAAAGCGCTGGCAGGGCCAAAAAAATGAGACAGGCTCCGTAAGAGCAAAACGATTTGACGATTTGTATTTTAAAAATTGTTTGACCAGCAGAAAGCTACAGTACTTCGAAGGACAATAACTTACATGCTTAATAAATAAAAAGTTTTTGAAAATCCACGCGGGCGCGGAACTGCAGGCAATAGCTAGTTAAATATAAAACAATTCTATGTATAGGGGTAGAGAAAGCTTAGTTCATAGTTGGCCTCATTTCTTATCTAAACAACGTATACCTACTTGTTTCTACATAATGAAAGTTAAATGAAAGTAAACTACGCGATATGATATCATTTCCACCTGCATGTGAAATAAATGTTATTCTCGAAAAATTAAAAGAATTCATGTTTAATTTAAGTACCTGCTTTCATACCTCGACGAAATCAATTTTATTGTAACTGAACTGAACTTATCAATCCTTTTGTTTATTTTTATAACCTTTAAAAGTTGTGTAGCGTTTTTATCTACACACATAAAATATTGTGCAAAGTAATTAACTGAATACTCACTTTGTTTTTGTCACTGGCGATGTGGGTTCATCTTCAACTCTGTAACAAAGAAAAATATTTTTTACAAAAAATGACACGTGTATGTGCCTCACCTATAAAAGTTTATTATTATGTTTAAATTACATCCCTTGCAATAATTTCATTAATGAACTTAATTTCAAGAGATTTTAACTAAAACAATAACGTCATGATTCGTTTGACGAAAAACATAAGACAATCGAGTACTTTTTTAAATTTTTACTCTTTTAAACTTATGAGTGGCCAGTACATACGAAGGAGTTTATAAATATTTGTATCTTTCATTGCAATGACAGTTATTTCTTGCTATGAAAAAGAGGTTTGAAACTTTTCCAGACAGGCTAGAGTTTTGATTAGTTTACTCGTATAATACTTGTGTGTTTAAAAAAATCCAGACTATATCAAATTGGACTGAAACTGAGGTTGAGAGCTCTCTGCACCCACTGATAGAAGCTTTTTTCTAAAGTTAGGCTTACAAAGCCAGCGGTGACCTTCCTAAAGTTACATAAATACACATAACAACAAGAACTTCAATCTACGAGCACTTCTGGGAATAACAGCTGAAAAATGCCGATTTGGTACCAAACAAATAAGAACTTTTTGTTTCTGAAATATGGCTATGAAATATCCTCAGACCGGAGACCGGAGGAGTTTTGTTATAAACATTGTGACACCCCAATTTTCTTATTATAGAAGCATAGCGCTCTCCATATCACAATGAGTGTGTGTGCTTTCAGTTCCATATGTCATCACTCTCAAATGATACTATAGTGAGTGACTACTTTTTACAGAATACAGTACAAGGATAACTCCTTGCTACATTTTTAGCATCGAAAGAGCTACAAATACTACGAAAGAATAACTAGCTACGTAATTCCGCTGTCTTCTAAGCAGTTTGAGCCACACGCTTTGAACGTCTTGCTTGCTAGCAAATGTAAAATGTCAGAACAATAGGTTCTTTTACAGCATTTTCCAGCGAATTTTCTGCAGAATCTCTTTGTTTTTGAAATGGCACTTGGAAAACGGAAAGCAGGTCTCGGTACTTTTGTTTTCATTCTTGGTTTGTTTAAGGCAACGCGAATCTAATAATTCTAGAAAGGTTTCTGTGGAAAATTGTTTAAGTCTTTCTCAGAGGCGTTATGTTGTGATTGTATTTCCCTGGATTTTCTCTCATAACGAAAGTTATATTTTTCAAGGATATGTGAGTGGGTTCTTTTGGTTAGGGTAAGGCCTTACTTAGGGCAAGTCTCTGA